>NW_009258388.1:1253313-1265513 GCF_000687185.1 Egretta garzetta
GCTGCTGCCATAGAGACCAAGGGAGGGGGGAGAGGGGGAAGAAGAGATTTAACAGACTTAATTCTTCCTGAAATTTATAATTAACTACAAGGGAAAAGGGACAATTACCATATTTCTAAAGAATAAAGGAGAAAAAAGTTGAGCTTTTGACAAGATATAATTACAAGACATTACATATGCAATGCACATTGGTTTGTTCTGTGTAATTTTCTTGAGACTCCCCCCTAAAAATTATTTTTTTTCCATAAAAGACAGCACGTGTCTCATCAGTTTACATGTATAATGTTTGAAATCCAAAAGCTAGAGGCTTACAATAATTGTTCCAAAATTTAACATTGGTAAATAAAGCTTTGAAATAAATAACTCAGATACAATCCTCATCTGTCAGACATCTACGAGTATGTTCTCCAGCTACGATAAATGGTAATCAATGGAAAGGATCTTCCTGCTCTTTTAAGACTGTGCAGTTTAGCCAGCAGCCAACCCATAGTCATCAAAGCTGTCCTCAAGTACCACTTCAGAATAGAGCTTACAAAATTACATGTAAATTGCATGGATTCAGCACTATTACACTTTTAGGGTCTGTCAGGAAAACACCACAGTTTGAAGTGCTCATCAGCACCTAATAATGATTATAGACAAAGATTTTGATTTTAGCTAAATGTGAATCTCGGGGGGGAAATCATTATGCTTCCTTTGTTTCAGGTTTGTTACAGCCAGGAAATTCAGCACAAAAAAACTTACCCACCCAGTTTATGATTTCAAACTGCAATGATTCAAAGCCTGAAGTCTTGCAAAGAAAAAACAACAAATGTTGCCCAGATCTATTTAGCACTATTAACAATATGCGGGCACATAGAAATGTGGTTATTTTTTTGTTTCATATCCAGCTAAATTTAAATCAGATCCTCATGTAGTGTAGCTCTCTACAGTTCTGCTAGTTTGGATAAAATTATACTAGTCTACAACACCTGAGGCACTGGTTCACTCTCAGTATTTATACCTAGCTTTATCATTTCCTAATTTTGGGACTGACCTTACAGCCTCTTGGACTCACACAACTAATCTCATAGGAAGTCCCACAACATAAATTGAATCTCATTTCCTAAGCATATGTCTTTTCAAAACTCTATATTGAGTTTTTTTCAGATTAACATAATATAATCTTTGGCGGAGGGGAAGGGGGGGGACAGGCCTATTTTCTTAAGTAAGACCTATTAAAAAAGCACTTTGGCATAAATAAGTATTTTAAGTATTAGCTATTTGCATTGACATAAGGTCATAATCAATAATCCAACTTAACCTCATAGTGGATTCACCTCTGCAAAATGAGACCGACAACTGGCATATAGTGTGTGGACCTGCTCTCCACCTCTAGCAGGTGACCTGATCTGATACACCATTCTGCCCTTCTGAGAGCATCTCAGGACTGGTTTTGCTGCTGCTCTAAACTAGAGAGGCTGGAACAGTGAGGTGACTCCAGTGGTGCCACCTCCGCATGTTTCCATTCTTCAGCCAATCAACTGGGGTGGCACTGGGAGCCAATTGTGTTGGCCAAACGTTAACTGAGGGTTACCCCCTCACTTAGGAAATCCACAGTTATCCTACTGGGACACAAGACCTGCCTGTACCCTTCCTAAGCATGGCACACCATCAACAGAGATTTAATGATATACTTAATGAAGACTGGTAGTTTCCAAATCAGCTACCCCAGCCACAGCATTTCCTAACTCAGATATACAGTGGTGCTATTGAGGAGGAGGAACTCTGAATTTTGCCTTGTCTTCCATTTTGGGACTATGGGAAAAGGAAAGTTAATGCAGACAAAAAGACAAGGTGTATATTTTATAGCTCTTCTCTGCTTTACACTTAACTTAATTTTGCAAAGTGAGTTGTTGAGTGTGTGGAGTGGGAGAGATCTACAGAGGAGTCATACCGTACCCAGGGTCTAAGCCCAATGTCGGTCCTGTACTTGGCTGCAGTGGCTTCTTATTTTGCATGACCATTGCACATATTGAGGCTTCTGCTCACACATCTGTCGGAGTTTTGCCTTAAGTGCATATATTGGTGTCCCTTGTTCCAAATATATTTCCAGATGAGCAGAAGAAAATAGGATAGACAGATGTCGCTGGCTCCTGGCAACCTCGCCAGTCAGAATTGTACGCGTTCAGCCTTGGTGTGGGTTAACAACATAAACAAGCATCTCACCCTGCTTCCCAGCACCATTACAAAACAGTTTTTGCCTTCCATCTTTATCTCATTCTGTTAAACTCTTGAACTAAATCCTTAGAAAAGGTGCTGGACAGACAGCCATGAAAAGAGAGATAGTGTTAGTTTACCAAACTAGACTAACACAGAATTCAAAAATCCTAAAAACCTAAAAAACTAAAAACAAAACCCCAAACCTCTTCAGTAGTGAAATGAACTGAGTCCTTCATTAATAAAAACACAAAACCAGGATTTTTTTTTCCATTCACATGAATAATCACAGTTTAATTTAATTGCCTGGTCCCAGGGAGGTCAGTGACACTTGAATTAAATATGGAACCTGTGTAGTGAGTGATCTGGTTTAAACTACTACAGAGCTAAGTGGAAGCTTGTAACAAGAATCTCTAAGAAGGAGTAATTCTTGCAGAATTTTCAATGTTTTGATGATGGAAATCTATTTTTGTAGATAACAAACCCATCAAGTTCAAGCTTAGCATTCCCCCTTGGTCTGAAGGTGGCCAGTTCTCTGGTTTACAAGCTGGAGGACACAACTCTGGGTCATGGGGACACTTGTTGCCAGTGCTCAGTGCTGTGAACTCAGGAGTTGGGCAACAAGCAGCAAATGGTTTAGATTTTGTGGATAAATTGGTATTATTTTATTTTATGCCTAGTCTTGAATCATTAGTATCCATCTTTGCAAGCTCTTCTCAATACATAGGAACTTTCAGGTGACAAAATCTAGAATTTTAAGCAAGCCACAAAATACAACTCCAAAACAAAACAAGAGGCAACACCAATGGCAATCCACATTGACAGTGTGATTACTAATGTTAAGGATAATGAAACAACAGATGAGATTGCCCAGGAAGCTTTAAAATCTCTGTTCTCGACTGTCTTTAGCTAGCCCTGCTCATGACAGAGGACTGGATGGCCACTTGTGGTATTATTCAGTTCTCTCTTTTTTTGGCACTGTGATTGCCAGCTGCAAGTATCAAAAGGCCTGAACCTGACACCTCGAAATCATGAGATTAAAAAAAAGAAAAATACATTTTGATTTCCCTTCATTGGCCTTCTGGATTTTAAACCTTTAGAGTTTGGACTTCTAAGCTCTCCTTGGTAGCAACAAGGGCCAAAAAGCTTTTGTCATTTTTTTCCAGTGAAAGCTGATCATCTTGCCTAAGCCACCTGACAGCAAGGACTGGGGATTTCAGTGAAGCAGCCCTTGTTAAGGTGAATCTTGTTGGGCAACACAGTTATTTATTTGCTTTTTCACCACCAGCAGCTACTGATGTATTCATAATGCTGTAAAAGGCAGAAGGATGGAAGGAGAGCAGATAGCTAGGGAAGAGGACAGCATGTTGCCTCTGAGTGTTGGGAGGCACAGTGGGAATGTTCTTCCTTTTCAAAAACTCCTGGTGCTCCCACTGGGATGGAGTCTTGACCTAAGCTTTTATTTACACTGAATTTTTCTTAACGATAAAATAGTGCCACAAATTAATGTGCTTTATGTGACAGTAAAAGAAAGAAGCTATGCTGGGAACATGGTCAATTAAAATAAACTAGGAGACCATCAGAAGTCCTCCTTGACTGATTCAGCACTCCCTAATTCCTCAGTTCAGAAATGCATGGAAACATGAAGGAAATAAAAAAGAAGAGAAAGAATCTGTACAAATTAATATCTTAAATCTATCTTAAACTCATCTTAAATTTTGGCTGAAAAAACAGTATCGGTGGGATTTAAGATTTGGCAATGTAAATCAGAAACTAATTTTATTAGATGAGGTCTTTCACCATACAGAGTTCAAAGCAGGGTCTTTAGATCCATTGTACATAGTCTGCAAGGGCATATTCACTCCACCACAACATTTATGTCATTTTATATAGACTAGAAATACTACAAATTCCAGACTAAATTTAATGACCGTGTGTTAAAAATGTCAACTTTTTTAAACAGCCTTCATCTTTTGCAGCTTAAATAGCATTCATCTTTTACTCCCTTTTTATTATTTATAAGATCTGAAGAATGAAACTGATGTATTTACTCCCTCTTGACATTAAGATCCACTTTTCCAAGAATGAGAATGGCAATTATTTGCACAAATCAGACAAATGGATATTCAAATAAGGATAATTACCAGATCTGAGGCCAAAATGACCATACTGTTGCTCTGTAGAATTCATACTTATTGAAGTGATTTTTTTAAAAATCTCAGATGTTCTGAAAAAGGTCTGTTCTTATTATATTGGTGAAAATTGGCATAAACAGATGCCATAAAAATTGTGTAGGTTTAAAGGAAGTAGAGTTACTCCAATGCACAATAAAGCAAGAGCAGCTTATGGATCAATACAATATAATGATACTGGTGCAGCTATTTAAACATGGCACCAAAACAAGATGAGGAAATCAACTGTAATTTATTTGGCTTCAAGCCTTTGCAATATGAAAGTGTTCTGAAACTAGATTTTTGCCATTATTCAGCTCAATTACATATGTTAATATGGTGTTCCCACATGCATCCAAATAGCAGGTCACCTACAATTCACAATCCTACCTCATTCCAACATCAAAGTTGGCAGCAAAGACTGAATATCTGGAATTGAATATTTGAGGCTCATATGCTTGACTTTCAGATCATTTCAGCTATTTAGCGACGGATCCAAGAAACAGAAGAGATGGGAGCAAAAATATTTTGTGTAGATGGAGTTGGAAGCCCTGCTCAGAGCAGCAGCAGTAGTGAGATGACAGTGAGTCTACATTTGTTATTGCCCAGAAGGCCCTGTGAAAATGTTAGTGGAAACATTCACCACCAATTCATAAAATAAATAAAGGGGTGTCTCCTGATATATATAAAAAAAAAGGCACTGGGCCACATTCTTATCCCAGTTGTACCATCTCAGAAGTTAACTCGTTCCCTTGTCCCAAGTCCAGTTACTACACACCTCCTTGCCAAATGGTCAAGGTCAAGGATGATTGCAATTTCTGGTCCCTACCTCACCACCAGACACCCAGAAGCGGAGCTAATCACAGCTGTCTTTTCAACCTTCCTGCTTATTTTCTATTGAAAAGCAATGTCAGGGAGTAGAAATGGGATGTCAGGATGATCCTGTATCCAGGCTTTGTTCAGCGGTGCTGTACCACCACTGCTGAGCACTTTTCACCAGTATTGCGTCAATGGGCACCTGTGGGCGCCTCCACTCTGCTCCAGGGCAGGCTGAGGACATAGTCTCAGATCCAGCACAGCTTGTGGGAGCCAGAAGGACCTGGAAAGAACAGGAGGCGAATGAGGCCACAGAGCTATGCTCCTTCTGTGGCCTCATTCACCTCCTCTTCTCTCCCATATGAGTTTCTCCACTGGCAAGATGGGAATGACAGCTCGCATATGTTTCCACAGCTCCGCCGTGCTCCCTACTCTCTGCAACATCCACCCGCCATCCCTCACTGCTGCCCATGGGTACCTGGGATCTCTTCTCCTGCCCTTCTCTGTGTCACATATGGGGGTCCCCATTTTTTATGGCCATCACGCAAAAAATGACAGCAATGATGACAGCAGCGCTAACCATTGGTTTGCCTTATCATTTTATGCAGTCTTCAGGTGTTCTGGCTACCTCAGGCATTTTGAAAGTCCTACAGAAATGATGAAATTCATCACAAATAAACCAGAATGGGGAGCAGCTGTGATGAACCCCAAGGTCTGGACTTCTCCTGGTAACTGTTCCTTATAAATACTATCACCATGTGCAAATGCAGTTACAAACATGTGCCGAGCTGTTCTGTCCTGTAGCAACAGAAACGGAGTTCCTTGATTAGCTCCCTGTCATTTAAGGTTAACCAAGTTTGAGGACACCTCAGAGAATTGTTCAGCTTTTCCCTACCCTCGAGCTTTAAGTTGGGAATTGTCCTTAACTCAGGAAGTGCCCTTAACCCCAAAGTCCTTAGCCTGACACCGCTGTTGTGGATAAAAAATTGTTTACATGCACATTTGGAGATAATTATTTAGAAGGACCATTCCCAAACAGTCAGGTCAGACCTAACATCAGTATAAGAGTGCTGAATTGGGACCAAGGCATTTTTGTTTTTCAGGCCTAGAGATGCAAAGTAAGCTACGTTTTTCCCCAAAAGAGCCACAATAAGCCACAAGAAACTTGCATCTCTCCAATCAGAAACATCATGACTATCTAAACTACATCTGATTGGCCTCTTTAAAATCCCAGGACCCATATAATGCCCCCCTTTTATTTTTTATTTTTTAGTTTACAGAATAAACTGATAAGCTGAGAAAATATGTGCAATATACCATGTATTCTGAAAGTGCTCTAGTAGCTAGAGATATTAATAGTAACAAGCACAGGCTAAGATAAAATATGAAATAATTTTCCTTTTGCTAGTAAAAATAAGTAAATTACATATCATTTAGGAAGTGATACAGAAACAAACTGCATAATCTACAGAAAAAGAGAACAAAATGCTCATTGAAGCAAAGCTTATTTATCACTTTATCTTGCAACCTGACACGGTACATGCTCAATCTATTTAATTACAGGAACAGAAAAATAGCAGAGAAATATGTACACATAACAGCAATGTTTCCAGTCCTACCTTGGTCGTGACAATGCACAGACAATCCATTCTGTAAATCTCCACAGGAGTGTATGTAAATCATAAAAACAAATCAGCAAGGGTGAGGAAAGGCTTTTGAACAGCATGAACAGAACCGGAGGCTTGAATCTGCACAGCCTGCTTTTCCAAGTGGGGCCCTCATAAGAAACTCGAGTCCTCCTCCACAATGCTAAAGGCAGTCATGATGCTCACAGGGATCAGAAAACCCACTAGAAATCATCTCAAGCAAAACTTCCAGGTGGCTTATCAGGCTTGATTGCTGCATTGTTCAATCTGTGATCAAAATATTCTGTTGAATGGTATGCAGCCTTCTAAATAGGAAGATGAGAACCACAACAAGCACAAAAGAGCAAAAGCATCACATTTCAGCCCTGGCTCTGGTTTCACAATTCTGATCTGCTGTTTCAGTATACCCATAAGATTTCCTTTGCCAAGTCTCTCTCTCTCTCTCTCTCTCTCTCAATCTCTCTCCAGCTCGCTCTCTCCTTCCCTGTCTTTTTTTTTTTCCTCCCCCCTCTCGCTCGCTCTCTCCCTCCTCTTTTTTACAAACTCCGAGCAAGCACAACACACACAACTATCGGGCCCATCTATCAAAGCGCTGTCACTTCTCTGCCAAAACAACTGCTTTGGGTTGTAAGGGGTTTTATTAAGAGCATGATTCCTACAAACGCATATCGCTTGAAGTGCATAACTGAAACATTAAGGTGTGCGTGAGAGCTCATGCGTCACATCTACAATCACTCGGAATTACTAGGTCAGATTCGGATTCAGGAAGTGAATATAAATAACAGCTGGATAAGGCGAACTTTCGGAAAGTATAACAGAAAATCAGGCAGGGAGGAAGAAAAAGGGGAATTGCACATTTACACATGCACGCAGGTCTGTGAAGCACAACAGTGATGGAATTATAGTTTACCATTCATGGAAAAAAAACCCCACATTATATACATTATTCAAAGCTATAGAGGGGCACCTTTTTTTTTCCCCACTTATGAAAAATACATCCAAGTTTTAATCAGAAAGCACCCCAATAAACAGAGCATAAAAACTCCTTAAGTTCTCTCCCAAACTTTTCTTTTGCATTTTTGACAGATCCGCAGACTTAATCTATTTATCTCATGTTCTCTACGCTTTGCTCGGAGTTTTACAGACTGTTTAGCCCCCAAAGCCCTACCTTTCTTGCAGTGATGCTGGTGCAGAGCTTGCCTTTCAGGTGTCTTACATGAATCATTCTGAGTTAGAAAGCTCGCTGTCAGCTCTTAAAGTCTTCCCTCTCTTACAGATAGAGGAAGGGAGAGAGAGAGAAGAAAGAGGGAGGGAGGGAGGAAGAAACACAGAAGGGGAAAGATATGTAAAATGAAAGCTCTGGCCAAAGAGAGAGGAAAATCAATGCTCCTATTCACTGGAAAAAAAAATACAGCCAACTGGACTGTTGACAGCAACAAGAGGAAACGTCTAGACACCCATACATTACAATTCACCTTTTCAACACACTGGACAGCACAATTCCCCCTGGGTGCTTTGCGGAGGATCTCTCATTCTCACTCAGAGCTAAAATATGTTTTCAATAAAATAAGTCTTTCCAAGAAAATAGAAGGATATTTAAGAGTCATCTCTCTTCCATAAATTACTCAGGTTATAACCCTAATATTCTTGTGATTGCTAAAGCAGCAAGAGGCTCAGTAAATGACACACATTAGGTTGCCAAAATGAGGTCACTGCTACCAAAGTTACAAAATCCATAGTGAATCAGATATGTGGTCAGAGAGCAACCAACCCTCCCCCAACTATTAAAGTCTTGGTGGATGTAACATCTTAAAGAGAAAGTCTCCAGAGCACTTACGACTGTGTCTAAAACCTTAACTCCCTCTGAGCAACCACATGTGCACAAAACAAACTTGATTTGTGTTTACAGGCTGCACTGGAACCTGCGTGTTTTCTCCCTGCTGAGGTTTAGTCCAGTAGCCAAACATTCAGACAAGTTTATTAAACTATAGATCATACGAAACAGGGAACTTTTCAAATATCCTTGAAGTAAGAACCAACTAACCAGCTACTCAAGAACAAATTAACCCATTAAGATGGTCTAACCTAAGCCACGCTTGTGCTCTAAGCATGGTAGGGTAAAAGGGAATTCAGTCAACTCTAAAATCAGGAGATATTTTAACACTTAGATGTAAAGCATCCAACGGTTTGTTCTCTTCCAGTTGGTAGATTCAAGCTGATCTAGTAAGGTGTGAAACATTTCCATACATATAATTACCTAATGACTTGGCTGTAAAATTTCACATCATACTCGAAACTGGCATATGGGGACATAGTTTGAAATTAGTCTCCAAGTGCATGATCTGTAAATGCTTCTACTTGCAAGTAACTCTACTCCAGTGAGCTGGTCCCAGTGAATTCATGATCCTATTTACAGTTTATATGAAAAACAGAGGGTTTGAACCCTTTGAGGCTGTTCATGTGAACAACATGACTCGCGAAATCGCGAAAATCAGGCTCCATCAGCGTACCTAAAAGCTCCCTTCCTTCTTCACTCCTCCAATTTTTGAATGTCACCTCCTTTCATAAAATGCACCAAGGAGCATTTAACAGCACAGGATTTTCCCGTGTGCTACCCGAGCTTAGTGCATCATTCAGTGGCATGGTGTCTGACATATTGCCACCTACGTTTTATCCTCAGAATCTCCTGTAGTCCCAGACAGAAGAGACCCATGCTTTTGGGGATCCAGACCCCAGCTTCATCCTTCCATGGGCTCATTTTGGTTCCCAGGGCTCCTGGTCATAGCTTCTAACACACATCTATCCATGACAGAGTCAGGGCTACAGTATGGGAACAGATGCCTGTCAATGGGTCTCCAGTGTTTGTCCCAAGTCTACAGTTCCTCATTTTCATTAACTACCCATCCCAAACCCCCCAAAAAAGAGGCTGAGCTGCTCCATTTTCTTCCTCCATATAGATAATTTTTCCATTAATTTTTCTCCCCAAGCATAAGCTTTACAAATCTTTGGCACTGCTTTACCCTTCATTAGCAACATCTCCTTGTGCTCTAATTTCTGCAGGTCGCATTGCCGCTTAGTTCTACTTTTTCCTCTGCTTTTCCAGCCTTCGTGTTACCTGTACATATGACCGTGATTGAAATCTACTATAGAAAGATTTGACCCAAAAACCAAACAAATTGAGAAACAGCCATCTGGGGTGAAAAGAGTTGGTTTATAGTTGCTCGTAGTTGATTTAGAGGATCAAAAATATCCTCTGCGATGAGCTCTGACTTTCAGGAAGCCTTAATACAGGAAGAATAACAACTATTTCCCACTGTGATACCAGTGGCTCTGCAGACCACCATGCGAAAAACACCTACCCAGGTGACTGCTTCCCACTTCTCTGATTTTAGCAAGGTGTCTATTTTTAAGTCATCCAAAACCAAACAATATGAGGTGAGTGGGTGAAATGTGACGGTCTGTTTAATGGAGTAGTTTAGACTGGACAATTTAATGCTCTTTTCTGGCATTTAAAACCTTCACTGTATCCAGGTACTTCCACTTGAATAACCAAAGCATAGGGTTTAATTAGACAGTTATATTTACAACCAGAGCCTGTAACATCCAGCTGAACTGAATATTTGTAAAAGCAAGCTTCTGTAAAACCTAAAACCAAAAGGAAGGATTCTATGAGGTTTTTTTAATCTCTCATGACACACCTTTTTAAACATTTCTTAAATTCTTTTGAAACCCAAATATTGTACAGCAAAAATTGTAAAGAGAAACTGATTCTTTAAAAAAAGCAAACCTGGCTTCTTTTCATCTCTAATTTAAACAGTAGAAATTAAGGGAGAAAAGAATACTAGGTTTCCAAGTTTTGGAGTAGATGCTAAGAAAGGAGACATCTACTGGACTGCTAGCACGACACTGTAATGTTGGCATCTTGCAAAATTTAGCCAGTAACTATTTAGAGCTCTATGCACCTACACAGAGAAGACATAAACACACACATCCTCTTACAAATGTGGAGAAAGATTTATTTACTCCTCACTTATCTTAAATTGTGTACTATGGAGTACTTGTTGATGATATTAAATTCCCAGTCTTTCACATGGGGTTATATTCACTTTCTCCTTTTCAGGTCCTACATTGCACCCAAGCAAGCTACAAATAAATACTTTCCTGATTACGTCTCTTCCAACAGGGCAATTGATGTAGTCATGAACGTATGTCTTGATGGTCAGAGTTCATTTACACCACTTGAGCCCAGTTCCAGCTAGGTTGCTGTGCATCACAACTCGTTAGTTAGTAGGTTAACACCAACACAAGTTATCTCAGTAATTGTATGCTAGAAGGGAAAATCTCAGGAGACAGCCTCTTTATTAGGACTGCTTTGTGTTACACAAAAAAACCAACAAAAAAATGAGAAACTACTAATCTTGCAGATTCTGGATATGTAGTTAGAAGCTACTTTACAGATGAAATGTCAGAATAAATCTTGCTTCAGCCAGGAAGAGAAGTTAATACAAATTTCAGAAGGTGTGAAGTTCTGTTTACCTTAGTCACTAAGAATTTTAATGCAGTTCCCAGACTGAACCAGAAGCCCATGAGTGCTGGTGTTAATTTAAAGATCAACAAATTAGCAGTTCTGCCCATCCTGACTGCAGCAGCCCTAAGAGCAGCAGCTCTGCAACTGGCCTCAGGCCCGTGAGGGTCTCAGGCAGAAGCTGGAACAAGAATCATTCCCTTCTTCCATGCATGGCAAATTTCATTGCTATTTAGCACAATCAGTGTTGGAGTCCTGACCAATCTCTCTGGCTGGTAGATTTCTCAAAAACAAAGGAAAAAAACCAATTTTCTGTTCCATAGGGCAGCACAGACCTCGTCACTCTGAGCCCTGCAGGTAGATCTAAAATGGGCATGGGGAAAAGTGAAGGTTGCACAGGCAGCTCCAGTCCTTCATCGCAAAGACTCCTCAGCCAAGTGGCCACAGTGGCCCTGGCTCAACAGCCACTGACAATCTTGTTTTCTGCTTCACACTTGTGGAGTGGATCCCCTCTTTTCGCGCCCCAAGCACATGCCCAGCTTACTATCCTTTTATTCAGTATGTGGGAACTTATACCACTTCAGCCAAGCACTTCCCCAGTGCTCAAAAGCAAGAAAAAAGCTATTTTGGATTTTTTAATAGACAATATGCACTTTGCAGGTTCTGTTTGCTGAGGGCCTTATTGTAATACCTGTCCCTTGGCTGCTGCAGCCAGTAGTGTGTAAAGTCATGTGCCTCCAAGGATGCTCAGTGGGACAGCAGGGTGTTTGTCTCCCTTCCTCTCCAGGAGTCAATGTAATCAAAGGATCACAGCATAAATGACAATGGAAAGGACCTGAGGAG
>NW_009258388.1:1265534-1321135 GCF_000687185.1 Egretta garzetta
AAATCTCCAAAGACGGAGCAACCTCTCTAGTAGTCTCATTCCCACAAACTCACCAGCTTATGGGTCTATGAGAAGAGGATGAAGCAAGCTAGGAACAGGGTATGACTTGTAGGGTTGTAAGAAACGCACATCCATAATCACAAGGTGTGGAACAGAGGATGGGGAAAGGTTCTCGAGCCGTCTTACAGCTCTGAAGGGCCTTGGGTAAGCTAGCCTTTTGAAAGCTCTGCAATCATCATTAATTTAAAACTTATGCTTAATGTTTTATGTATCTGTTATTTCCCATACAAAGCCATAATTGTTTTCACTTGCTTCCCACAAATCCTTTATTCAGAATGAAACAGAAGTCCTTCAGTTACAAATGCTCCACCAGCTTTATGTGGGCTGGGATGCTCTGCAATAGAAACACACGGTACTCAAGGGCAATATGTCCTGAAGTGGCTCTCAGCTCTCGAGATGCACGGTGAATGAAGAGTTCATTTTCATTCTTGAACATTCTGCCTGGGGAAGTAAATCTAACAACCAATTGATCATCACCAACTGAAAAGCTCTGGTGCATATGTTTAAACATGTAGCCAGTCCTAAATAGCTATGTGTCACTGCCACAGCAGCGTGCCACTGACACTTGGGCACAGTCACTTGAAAAAGAAATCAGACAAAATGACTCTTTCGAATGAACTGACACACTAAACCACAAGTTCCAGGAAATAAAAACAGAACATCTGCTATCTGCTATCCCATGGTACTGGGAACTGAAGAAAATACCACTCACAGCTCTGAATGTCTTAAGAGTTTGGCAATGGAATTGCCCATTTTTGGAGTTTACTTTCGTGTATGTTTTGTGCTGAGGAGCTAAAAATGACATGAAAATGGAGTATGTAGAATTGCTGGAGGAGAAACACCGAGTCCAGAGTTCATAGTATTGTGACTGTAAGCAGGGAAGATGGTGTATCGGTCAATTGGGCATTCATACTGGAAATGATGTTGTGAAACTGGGCTGAGATCCACTACATCCCATGATTTCTACAACATCCTCACAGACACAATGTATTTAATGCATATATCCAGCTTTTGAGAATACCTTGCTTTGGGAAAATAATTTCTTCCATAAATATAGGGGCAAATTTCAGTGAGGTTACATGTTCTTGTATTTCAACTCTCAAGTAGCACCATGGTTCTATCCTGTACAAATGCTTTTCCTGATCAACTGGGAACACAGTAACACAAGAAATGCAGAAACTCATGCTAGAAAACTAGTTCTTTAGATCTTGAAAACTTAACGAACAGAGAAATCGATCTAGAAATGTAAACAAAGCCCATGGAAAAGCCTTAGACAAGAGGAATAATCTGCAAGTTTCCACCGTTAGAAACAACTTTTATTGAAGTCCACAAGGTATCACATAAGCAAGCCAACTCAGTTAATATCTGTTTTCTTTTCATCATGTTTCCAGCTTGCTAACTTTAAAAGAAAACTTAATAATTTTCTTTCACTTCGAAAAGAAAAAATACACAATGACTTCAAGGCTGAAACTCTACATAATAACCTCTAAGCCCAAGAGAATTGTTCCAGCCAAGTTGTGAACCTATGAAAATAATGGAGATATTATAATGAAACACTTATAACTTCACCATTGCAAGCAGCAAGACGGTTGCAAAGAGAAGGGTAACATACTCCCTTACCACAGCTGTGAAGTCACCTTGCTTCGTCTATTATTCAGCCCAGTTTTATGGTAGGTATCATTAGTCTGCCCACACAAAAATCATCACTTCGCTGACATTCATATTCTTCCATACTGACTCCAGACCAAAAATAAACTACAACGCACACCGAGACAGTGAAAACACCTTGAATAAAATTTACTAACTGTGCAACACCTTGGCCTTCAAAAACACACTGAAATGAAAACATCTTGAGACCAGCAATCCTGTAGAACCATCACGGATATTAACATTTTTACATAAAAATAAAAAGTAAATTCTGCCTAGGACAGCACAAAATGCACAGGGCTGGTATTATACAGCAATAAATTGCAGCTACAAGATTCATTCCGATGTGGTAATATACACGCAGTCATTAAGCAGCAAAAAAATGACTGCAGGAGCTCAAATTCAATATATTCTACACATTTCACCTCCAGAAAATCTCAATTAAATAAGGATTTCATTCTCCATCATGAAAGAGTGGACCATACCTTTGTCTGCATGTCTACCATGTAATTTTCAAAAGTCTGGTTCTCCTTATGGTGTTCACCACATTGCTCAGATCCTTCTGATCCATTGGAAGCTGCAGACTAAAGAGAGGGGGGAAAATCAAATAAAGCTGTTGAGAAGTGCTATTCTATTAAGTGTAATTCTATTACACTTAAATGTAAAGTTTAGCACACACATACAAAAGGGTGAATTCAGATAAATATCAGGTGGTTCATACATAAGATTTTCACCTCAGTGTTTTGCTATGGAAACATTTTCTGGGTTTAATCTTACAGCCACTCTCATGGAAGCCTGTGAAAGTCTTCATAGGCTAAATCTGCATGATGATGCTTATCATAATCTCTAGTTGACTTCAGAAGGCATTGAAGGTGCTCTGCAGCTCTCAGGGTCAGAACGTAGAGATAAGGAAGGAAATCAGTACGCTGCCAAAAAGTCCCACAGATGGTAATGGGGTTCTCATCTCGACTAGCTGCAGGAACAGATTTCCTTACAACACCAACTGAGTTACCTGGTTTGTTTTCTAATTTCTAATTCATGACATTCTACTAAGTGACATATTTTTAAAAGGGTTTCATACTTGTGTAGTAACCATATTTGCAAACCTTTTAAATTCAAGTGCTTCTTTTTGTTACCTTTCCTTCATTTACACAGATTTGAATCTTATATTGCATACAGAAAACCCTCATAAAACACACAGTATTTTTTCAAATAATGTCTTTAATAGACGATATAGTAAAAGGCTATATCTGGGGTTTTAATTTTCCTGCTGGAAAGCCAATGTATTATTGTAGATTTTGTATTAAGACAATAAATATTATAAATGACATCTCTGTTTACAACGCTCTGCCCTCCAAAAATGTGCTCGAAGAGTTAGCTTTTGAATGAAACATGATGACTGCCACTAACTTGGATCTCAGAAAATTTCTGGGCACTTTGCAAGAGCACGAACAGGAAAACAGAGTGAATTCAAACAGAGTACAGTGTCTTGTATCTGTCGGTGCACCGCATCACAGACTCTGTGAGTGATTTAGACCCATCCTTTTTTAGCCTGTGCACCAGGAGTGCCGTCAATTTTAACACAACAGACAAGAAATTGTCAGCATTTTAAGCAGACCAACCATTGCCAGCACAACTTAGAAAACAACAAGCCAGTGCCACAGAAACAGCCAAATCACATCCACATGTGCAAATGTTTTCTCCTCTAATACTAGATTGTTTATTTAGGGCTCCATCCAGCAAGACTGAATGCTGGCCCCAACCCAGCCAACTACTTAGGCACGTGCTTTTAACTTCACTGGAACCAATGGCATTAGTGCTGTGCTCCAGTTAAGAATGTGTTTAAATGTTGGATGAGGCCCAGAAGCTCAGCGCTCCATGGGGCTGTACACACAGAACTCCACGCATGTCCTCTCTAAAGATTTAGCTTCTCTAACACGCTCGCGGTCATGGACAACCATGCATTCCTTCATCTTGTTTCTTATCACGGAAGGGTGTTGCATATCCCTCGTTTGCAATCTGGAAGGGAGGAAGGGATGAAGGGATAGCAAGGCAACCAGGCCAAAATTATGCAGGAGAGCAAGGAACTGAACCCAGGTCTTGCGTCTTGCCTCAGAGCCTACAGAAAATCCAAGCAGCTCCCTAAGTGTTTCTTTCAGGAAGGGAAAATTGGTTTTACAAAGAACAAAAAAGCATGCATAAAAATTTTCATTTCATCTTTGCTTTCTTTGAATACCTGGCATAAGTGTTTTCCATTGTTATTATTTACAGACAACAATATAAACTCTGCAAATCAATATATTATTTATTTGCTCTAATCAACACCAAACTCTGCCTGATCTTAAAAGAACTAAGCTTCTGCAACTTCTCAAAAGGGGGTTGACAATTTTCAGCAGAAACTACAGACTGTATGGTAGCATTTATCAAACGAGCACAGCTGCAAAACTGGATAAGGGGCTTCAGTTTGTTTATATTTTACATATTTTTTTCTCAAATTTTTCACCATTAGCTGACTCCAATATTTTGAGAGAACATAAAACAATGTCATAAGATGCTACGAAATGTTTCAATTGTTTTCCTTAGGGAAATGGGTCACAGATTAATTGTGAAGAGCTGCAAACCAAGGACATGAGGAGGGTACAAACAGCTCAAGTAAGAGTAATTGTAATAAATCTGGAACATCTCTCTGTTCCAGTGTATTAAGGTTCAATAAGCATTAGCAGAATAACATATGGTTCCCAAACTTGAACAAAGTATATGTTAGCAATCCATCTGAAATCCAATAACCATTTAACTTTGTGTTATGAAATAACTGGGACTGTATAATGCAAGAGGCAAAAAGGATACTTCCTGTGTGTTGTGATAGATTTAATAAAAACTAGCATTCTTGGATCGGAGGCTTTTCTTATTCTTGATTACATACAATCCCCCCTTTCGAGGCTAACCAAAAGCCTATGCTGTCTAAAATTATTTGTACACTTTTGTTGTGGTTTAACCCCAGTTGGCAACCAAGCACCACAGCACTACTTGCTCACTCTCCTCGCCCCCGGTGGGGTGGGGGAGAGAATCAGAAGAGAAAAGTGGGTCGAGATGAGAAAAGTTTAATAATTGAAATAAAATTAAAATAATAATAGTAATAATAGTATTAATAATAAAAAGAATAAAATGTAAAGAGAAGGCAAACAATGAGAGAAAAAGAGAGAGGGGAACAAACCCCAGGAAAAACAAGTGATGCAACAACTCACCACCCACTGACCGATGCCCAGCCCCTCCCTGAGCAGCAATCGTTGCCCCCAGCCAACTTCCCCCAATTTCTATACTGGTCATGACACCATATGGTCTGGAATAGCCCTTGGCCAGTTGGGGTCAGCTGTCCTAGCTGTGCCCCCTCCCAGCTTCTTGTGCCCCTGGCAGAGCAGGGGAAGCTGAAAAGTCCTTGACTGGTGTAAGCCCTGCTCAGCAACAACTAAACCATCAGTGAGTTATCAACATTCTTCTAGTACTAAATCCAAAACACAGCACTGTGCCAGTTACTAGGAAGAAAATTAACTCTATTCTAGCCAAAACCAGGACAATTTTATATCCAAAAGCTGCCTGCTCATGCAAAATAAGTATTTTAGCAATACCTCATTACTCCTGAACCATGCAGGTCACCACGAGAAGCAGAACTGGCAGCCCCAGGGTGACACGGTACGAATGCAGTGGAGCACATTCACCATGCTCATAATTCCTTGCAGGAGGTTCTGGAAATAATGCCTTCGAGTTTGAATTAAAACCACTGACCAAAGTCTAAACTTTTTATCAGACCCCTGTATCTAGAAGGCTGGTAGATGGAACAACACTATCTTCCTCTTCACAAAGAAAATATTATATTACTCTCTTCAAGTTGGTCAGAAAAAGAGAATTTACAAGCAAACGTTGCAAAAGTAGATTAAAACTCCACCTGGTAACTTAGCTCACGTGGGTAGTAAACATGAGAATCGTAGATCACACCAAAAGCAATCTTCCAATTTTGTGTATAATTAATGCTAATCTATTTAGTTTATAATTAACAGGGACTATTTAGACCATAATCTCTTCAGGGCAATGTCTCTCGCATTGTGCAAACTTACAACATTATTTAAATGTTTATTAATAAAATAGTAATCACATTAGCTACCTTGTTAATTTTATCTAATTTTAACAGTGCTCAGCAAAGCTCTTCTGTGCTTATAACGCATCTTTCCTGTAGCTTATGAGGACAAGCACAATTGTCACAGTCAACTGTCAATAGAATTCTTGCTGATTTTTTTTTTTTTTTTGCCAAAGTATACAGTTATACATTATGGAAGACTTGTCAGTGGTTCCACTTTCAGCAGGCAGTATATTCCAGTTCATGTCTGAGCCAGCAACTGGCCAGAAGGAGCATCTGCCCTCACCGGCGATTATGGCATATGGGGTTTCCAAGAGTTCCTACAGGAGCTCTTCCTGTAGAAGCGAAACCCTGTAACAGCCAATGAATTCTCCAGTCAATTGTTTGGCTCCAGATTTTATACTTAATATATCAATATGAGGTACTTGTAACCATCCACAATAGTTACTACACGTTTACCTCTCCGAGCGAGGCCCAACACTGGGAAAATAAAAAATACAAAAAAATAATCAACATACATGCAAACATTATTCTGCTCTTCCATGCTCTTGGATGTTGCTGACAGGACTTTGAGTTTATTTACATGCACACCTGTATAGGGTATTTTCTAAGGCACACTTTGTGGCTAGGAAATGCTGATCGGCTCTGCAAAGGGACCAGGAGCGCCAGTGGGAGTGCAGGGGAGCCACAGCCCACGAGCCTAAATAAATCTGCAACTGCCTTAGGGTTCAGAGAGCTAATGCACCTTCTCCTACAGCTGGCAGCTTAGGGAATGCTCTCCTGTGCGCTTTTAGAGGGAAAAATTCAAAACAGAAGCTGATCTGAGACCTCTCTTGGTGTTTTGTATCAAGAATTGGTAGCTCTGCTCCAGTCCCATGAGATAAATAGATATAAATAGATACATATATATAGATAAATAGATAGATAAATGCCATCTTGCCCCAAATGATTTACATTAAGAGAGGAAAGGTATAAAAAAAAAGAGAGATCTTTAACTTTTGGATGCCAATATCTGTCAGGAAAGCTATCATCTTGGTAATCAAATGCTCCCAGGAACATATAGTGCTGAGAGATACTGCTTTTATTTAATTAACTTTTTCGAAAGTAAGCATTTTAAAAAATCATTAGAATTTTTAAAAAGCTACAGGAGGAAAGTAAAATGCAACATGACATATGCTGGAATTATCCATTTTACAGGACACCGATGTAAATTAATTCATCTAGCAGCTATGCTGGAGTAGGAAGCAACCTGAGCTGACCTGAGATGCACAGCAGGACACTGATACCAGCAAAGAACGCAGGACACCACTACACCAGGGTACCGCCGACCCCGCTCGCGCTCTGCTCAAGCCATGTGTGAACTGAAACTGGACGCAAGTCAAGTTCATCTTTTGCAACACGTCAGCGACAGCAAGAATGCCTTCTGTGCCTGTGATCCGTCCACCAAGGGCTGCACATTTCTTGCTGTACCTAAGCAGAGTTGACAGCTCTCCTAAACGTATTGTGAGCATCTCAGTTTTGGCTCCTGCTGCTGACAATCTTGGACCACAAAAATTTAAAAAAAAAAAAAAAGCCAAACCCCAAACCTATATGCCTTGGACAGTTGGTGGGATGCAAAATGTAACTGGGGACTTGAATTTTTTCTGCAATGCCATGAAGAGAAATAATCCTAGAGACCGTAAGCTGTGCCTTCCTCTTTCTGTACCCTGCTAGTCCTGTCTCTATGCTTCTCATAGTCTTTATTACAGGAAGAAATGGCATTCAGCAAATTTCTTGGCAGGAATTAACTTTCACCGATATCACAGATGACTGAAAACTCAGGCAATTCCAGAGCAGGCCATGCTAGAAACCAAACCCAAAAATATAATCCCACAGAAGCCAGGCAGAGTTTCATTTGCTTAAGCTGGGCCTAAATTTCAGTCCAGAAATAATATAGCAGAGCTCTCTTCTTGTCCACAAAACCCTTTAAAGAAGAAGGTGCCTAATAAAGTGTTTCTGAAGCCCTTTAGAAAAGCATGGTTCGGTATCGCCAGGCAAATGATTTAGTCATCAGAAAGGATTTTGTTTGTATTTCCACATTGGGGTTTCTGGTTCCTTGTTTGAAGACATCGAGGTTTGCTCCGCATCGCACCAGCTCAGCCTTTGCAGCTGTCTCACGTCAGGGTGATGTTGCAGATTGCTATGAGGTCTCATGGCCAAACCCTGTAAGGTCAGTCCCACAGTCCCTTCTGCACCAGCCTTCCCAATATGACCAGTACATATGAACGGAGAACAGAAGAATATACATTTGGGCATGGATTTTACTGTACAAGTTGCACCACTAGTGTTTGAATTTCTTTTTAAAGTTATTGTATATGGAAGTGAGCATAAATATCACAATAATATTTATTTTACCCTGGGATTTTTATGATTCCACTTTAGCTAATATGGTTTCAACCTTTCAGAAGATTTTATGGCAGACTTAAAGAGTGTCAGAGCTCAGGAACAGTTATGTGACTGCGGGCTTGTGTTTCAGAAAGGTCAGGGTCTGATTTAATGCTGCTCCATCCTCCTGAAAGCAAGTCTTGCTCTCAGTGTGTTTCTGGCTGTCAGAACATCACCAGCAAATTTTGCATTTGCTCGTCCCCAATACAGATTTGACCACCTGTCTAAAAGCTCTCATCCAAGCTCCCAGTTATGCAGTAGTTGCTTTGGCTAGGCTAACACAAAGCCTATGCCCAAACCCACTCTGCCTGATTATCCGTATCATAATTATCCAGTTGCACTGTGACTCTGGTCTGGGGCAAGACAATTGACTTTCCAGGCAGGAGATTCAGGCAGGGAGGAGACACTTGCTCATGCTTCAGCTTTTCTCCTCCCAGACAGAGAGTTCAGATGAAGCTGGCTGGAGTCAGTTGGCTCCACAAACTCAAGCCTTGTGAGCGACCAGAAGACACACCCAGGAGCTTCAGCCCGCTGATCCGGGCTCCATTTCCAGTGTCGCTCATGCAGAGCTTTATTTTCAAGCTGGGGTACAAACCGAGGTGGTTGTGTGTCTCCTTTTCCAGGGTGCAGAGCATCACTAAGGTCGCACAGGGGTGGACTATGGCAAGTGGAATGGTTCACACAGCGAGGAGAGCCTGCGGCACTGCACAGCCACCAGAGTCCTTGCAAACACCAGTCCCGCAGGGGCTGCTGCTCAGGTGCGGTCTCTCCCCTGCTAAGACCTGGCACGTCAAATACTGGTGGTTGGAAGGATCTGCCAACCTGCTGCATGTGGCAAAGAGGAAAAGTGAGCAAAAAGAGGATTGCAAAGATGAACCCTGCTGCAAGGATGAAGAGATAAACGATGCAGCTGCATGAGAACGAGATGCAAAGCATGAGACCGGGCAGATTGGTTACAGTTTTCAGGCAAAACCCCACCCTTGCTGTAGCTTCATGCCAGGCAGCTATCCACCTAAGAAATAACGGCAATTAACTTATGTATGGCTGATTCTTACCCTAATAGACTATTTTCCAAAACATTCTTGGCAACAGTGTTACCAAACGCTGTAGGGCAAATTCAGACACCTCTGAACATGAGAATGAATGAGACAAAAACTTTAAACAAATAAATGCATTTCCCTCAGCTCGCTGGGATTCAGTCAGATCCTGACATTCATTCTCCCCATTCCTTACCTTGCAGCCATTGGTCTGCACTTTGCTGGGCATAAAGAAGATGAAATATGCAGAGTAATTTGGGATATTAAAGATCTATTTCTTTCAAATAAAGCAGAAGCTATTACTGAATTCTCCTGAAGGCTGGAGGAAAAGGACAAGAAAAATTAAAAAGCTGAACATAATTAATGAAAGCTCATTTAGAATTGGCTATCGTACAACATCTTGGAAGCTAAATTTACAGCTGAAGAGGGCAGGCTGTATGCAGAAACAGTCTCTGGAAGGAGCTCCATGTGCACTGTATCAAGCTGGGGGGAAAGATAGGGAACCATGGTTGCAGGGGGGTCCCTTCAAGCACGGAGCGATGCCACCTGCCAAAAGCCCCTCCGAGCAGAAAGGTCAGCTGCAGTACGAAGAACTTGTTGAAGCACATGGTTTGATTCCAGTTGTGCCCATCTGCATGCATTTTATTCGTTAGCTTCAGGGGAGTCCCCCCACCACATTTAAGCCCGTATTAGTGAAATCACAAGCTTTGCCTGCAAATACAAGTGGACCACAGCTGGAAGCAAATGCAAATACTTGGAGACAGAAACCAGAAAGTAAGTCATTAATTGTAAGAGAAAACATGACTAATGATTTTAAGTTAAATAATATTTGCATGATATTTTAATTAGCAAGGGTAATGTTTATTTTACTTACATAGAAGTTCTGAATACATAAATTCCAACCTACATATTTCAGTTGCCATAACAACTTGATACATTTATTCTCCTGTGTCATTTTTTTATTGCATCAGTGCGGCTTTTCTTTTTAAACAACCCAAAAAAACCCCAACTGCTTTGGTTGCTACAATAACACAATATTTTTAATTGTTCTTTTCACATTTAATTCTTCTTGAAACCAATATACTTTCCCTCCAAAGATCTTCACAGCACAGTGTGGGAATTTCACTACCAATTCCAGGGCTCAGTGCTGGGTTTGCCAGAAATCCCAAGGATATGTAGAGCCCTTTAGCTCAAACTTCTGCTTCAGTGGTCTCCCTTAGGACACTAGTCACATAGCTTGAGGTCAAGGTTTGTTAAGAGATAAGACCTACACAGCCCCCAGTTGCTGCATTTTCCCCTGAAAACCAGAAATACATTAAATGAGCTACACTCTTCAGAAAGGTGCATAGCTACAGTGGGTTTGAGGCAGCAGTGGCTGCAAACATAGCTGCAGAGATGCAAAACATTTAAGTAAAATGCTGCAGTGCTCTCCAGGCCCGGAGGGTATTACAGAGCAGTTTCCACATTTCATACACTCTGGCGTGGCATGCAATGACCTAGAGCTAGACTTTGCTTTTTTTCCAAGAGCAGAACTGAGTCCTAAACTCTTGGGGCCTCCAAGGAGTTGGCTCAAATCGTTTTACAAATCAAGACAATCAAACGGTATCATGATGGGAGGAACAGAGAGGATGAAGGTGGCCTTTCTCCTCGCCACCTCCAGCTACCTGCGCAGTGTAGCAAAGCCTGCTGCTGCCCATTCACCTTTCCCAGCTTTGCACCCCTGCAAAGGGTCCCATTTCAATTAAATTGCAATTACTTAACTGCTGATGTTGCATTTTTATCTGGTTCCCTGTAATAACCATAATGAGAGAGACTGTATTAATTAATAACAATTATATTAAGGTACAGGATGAGGAACTGCTTGGTAACCATTGTACCATACAGCTGACATGGAGTGACCTCAGATTAGAGATAATACGGCACTTATGAATGTAAGGTTAGAATTTTTGATGGAAAAGAACTAGGGCAATGGCTCCTGTGGACTGCCTTGGCCTTTAGGGGCAGCTCTTCCTTTACTGCTAACTCTAATAGCCTCTACTTTGGTCAGGAGAGCTATGATGATTGCTTTCAGGGGGCTCTGTTCCTCTTAGTTCTCAGGAGAACAAGAGTGTGCACATGTGTTACCACACACAGTTTAGGACAAGTTCTAGTGCTATACTTTTACTATGACAAGCCTCGTATCTCTTTTGGTTTCTGCTCATACTATTCCTTCTTATAAAAAAATTATGTAATATGTTAGAGTAAGAATATATATATATATAAAAAATAGAATTATAACAACTCCAAACTAGGAGAAACACCCAACAGTGCTAGGTACTGCATTATAACCTTGCAGACAATACATTTAAATAAGAAGTCACTCAGATAATGTGACTGAATTCTGATTTATCTCATGATGCACTGCAGGTCCATGGCAAATCCAAGAATAGAATCCCGTCTCCTGTCTCCACCACTGGCCCACACAGTCTCTTTCTATTTACACACACCTCCAGAGAAATTACAGAGGAGGAAACTACCCACATCTCACTTGAGATGAAATTTTGTACCCGTTCTTGCCAGAAATGGTGAATTTAAGTCAGTCTACTCAATAGCAGTAATAAAACCAGTCCCATTTTGAGAACAGGACTGATATGTCACAAAGTGATACTTAGGAAGACCAAAGGTGGTTTATGTTTAATGCAAGGATATAAAGCCAGTATTAAAGACAAGAAGAGGAAAAAAAAATGCAAAATCAAAACCTTGGAGAATATTATAATGACTTTTACTTCTCAAGATATTTTTTCTTGAAGCATCCTAAACCTTGTTACAGGAGAATACTTGTTTCAGCCACAGCCATAGGGAGGGGAAGTGAGCAGTGGCTGTCTCTACAGCTGCAGGCAGCCTTGCTAAGTCATGGCTGCTGAGCTACAGTCACATATACTCGTGCTGACATGCAAAAACACTGCTGCTAAACAAAACCTTTGGCAAAACAGGGTGCCATCTCCTCATTCAGCTTCCCTCCTACAGAGCATTACAAAATGCTTCACACCAACATACACAAAAGGAAAAGGACTCAAAAGGTAAGTTAAGTGGAATGACTCAGGTCATTAGACTCCAGACTACATCATCACACTCCCTAAATGTTGATAAACAGATGATGATGTGAAGTGAAAGGGAAAACAAACATTCCCTAAATACTTTGCAGAAAGTTGGGGCTCCACGGATCTGCCAGACAATTTACTTTGTGACAGCTATCATGAGCTAAGTGGTGGGTAAGAATCTGCCAGTGCCTAATGGAGAGATGGCAGAAACCTGTGCTTTCATATGAGGACTCCAAGAACTATTAACACTAGCCACTGACCAAGGTGATTAAAAAATTATGGACTGTACAGAGATTTCGCCTTCTGTGAGCTTGAGGTTGCAGAAGCACAGAAGTGTAAGGGCAGCTGTAGCTGCATTAAACAAACATCACTGTCGAATACATCGTGAGAAAAGCAGCAAATGCCTCATGTACCAGGCAATGCCAAGGGCGGTAGGGAGGAAGTCTTCTAGTCCATGAAATGCTCCTGCCATGCATACTACCCTACACAGCCTGTATGGGTCATGCACATCCCTTTTGGGTTTCTACAGGGACGAGGAATCCTCCAGAGCTGCCAGCTGAAGCTGGTATTTCTTTACTTGAGAAACAGTGCCCTTGTCACAGCTCACTGACACCGAGGTCCAGAGGACACTATAAGAAGGGGAGCCTGGATGAGGCAATAAATTCAGTCTCATGAAAACTGTCTCTGACTCTGCAACGCCTGACGCTAAAGCTGTCTGCTACATTATGCATTTGAAATGTGTCTAGGCAGCTTAGATAAGTCTTTCTCCTTTTTGTTGGGCTGTATCTACCATCGCGTTGGCTGACTCGGGTAGAGATGCACGTATAGGCTTGGAGGAATGCCAGATGAAAAACTTAATTGAAAATATTTGAAAATATTTTCACTGTTGATGAATAATTGCCTGAAACATCCCCATTCATCTTTATGTACTTGCTACTCTACAAGCTCACTTCTCATTAGCAGGGGCTCAAATTTCAATTCTGTTTGCATTCAGAAGCCTCATACAAACACTGATGTTTGTTAATGTCAGCAGCACACAGCGCTCTCTGCTATTCTTTAGGTGTAGCCCGTTCTTTACAACATATCGCATTATTACTACCAGGCCAATCAACTTTGCATTTCACTAGCTTATAAACAAAGCTGAACTGAAGCAAGGTCATCTTCTTGACACTTTTCTGTGCAGTACTTAGTAAAACAGGGTTCACAAGAGGTGCCCCTAAAAGAGATGTACGATTCTAATATCACACTTTCAAAGGCTACTGGCAAAAACGCAGTTTCTATGAAGAGTAATATCTGCAATCAGTGCTGTCATTTCACAGTTTGGAAACACCACAATGCCTGTTTTCTCAGCTATGCTTAATGAGGATTCTTCTTCCATACATTTGTGACCAACACCCTGGTCACAATTCATAGAATCATAGAATGTTTTGGGTTCGAAGGGACCCCTAGAGGTCATCTAGTCCAACCCCCAAATTCACAAAGTCAATCCAAGCCTTCGCTCTCTTTTGGCTGGGCTGCAACAGAACACCATGAAGCTGGACTCCGAGTCTCTCGTTTTTCCAAATTCACTACAATTTGAACAGAAAGCTGCAGCACTTCCCTCTGCTCAGCATTGAGCAAGGACGTCAGGTCAGTCCTCCCCTCTCTGTGATGGCTCTGCATAGAACAGAGCATCAACGCAAGGAGTTTTTTGGTCCTTGCCCAAGGGTAAGGAGATCATCACAAATTGCAAGTGAAGAGCAATATATGACAATTTTAATCCTCAAAAGTAACAGAAGCCTCCACTGTGAATGCAGAGAATGCATATCAGGCACATTCCCTAGGTGGGAACAAAAGCAAGGAAGCTAACTAAGAAATGAAGTGATACTGAATTAAGAAACAGCATTAGGAAATACACTCATAACTGTAGAAGATAGACTGTTTCAGGCAACAATGGAGTCAGCACCCTGCATACTGAAAGCTCTAGTTACAGGCTTGCTGCTGACCTAGCATAGATACCGTTGGGTACCCTGGGAGCATTTCCTGTCAAAAAAAGTACAAGATATCTCAAAAAAAGAATACCGATTATGTAAGTGGAGGCATATGTCTGTCATGAATCTTCCTACTCCTTAGGAAGAGACAAAAATGTCTGTTTTGTTACCTCTGGTTTTCTACAAATTACCATAACGCCAAAAAATATGTGAGAGAAGACACCAGTCTGACACAATGAATGACCTGAAATCTCTCAGCAGATCTCTTCTCATTGTAATTAGCAAACTCCAAATCACACAGATCCAACCTGGGTTAGTGGTTCATTAAAACACTAACAATTTAGCAGTTACCATTACTGTTTCCACCAGTTTCAAAAGCCGCCTTCCGAGACCATGGACTTCAGATCCACTATGCCTGTTACTCCTAATTTAATTTTTTTTTCCAGCTTGCACAGCAGCTGTTTGCCTTGTCTCTTCTCAGAAAGAGACACCTTGACTACCTGAAAATACTGAGCTAAAATAAATATATATATACACATACACACAGTGACAGGGCACAGCATTTCAGAAAACCAGGTAGGCTCCCCTACACTCATTTGAAGAACTGCAGGGCCTTGGAAACCTTCACTGCTTTGGTTTTTCCTTTCATCAAAGAAACTTTACGCAGCTGCGCCAATGAACCAAACACCACTAAACACCACTATTGGGGTTATAACGATGTAGTAACAAGGCTGACCTCTTGACAGAAAAGCAGAAGCAGCCATACATACCAGCCAAGAAGCGGCTGGAGAGCTGAGATCATTCACAGGCACAGAGAACCATCAGTGGGTTCAACCGTTTTTCCCCATCAGCATTGTGTAGGTCTATGCAGGCTGATGAAATTGTGAGATTCAGCTAACCTGACATTTTTTAAACATAAAATATTTGAAGGTCTATTAAAAATTCAGTTTCAGAAGTCATCTATAAAACTAGTTTTCTGGGGTTTGGGGGGAATAGGCACCTCAGAGATGCAAGGCTGCAGCTATCCAGCCACAGATTACATCTCCTTTGTTACTACATAGGGGTTCTGATCCAGAAACCTGTCCATTTCAGTTCAAGATGACAGAAGTTGGAGAAGCGTGAGCAAAAAGTGGGACAATTGATAAAGGAAAGAGTTAATTTTGCTTTTGCTTAAGTTTCATTAATCATTTTGTATATATTAAGATATTGACTTCTGAATGCAACCCAGATAAAGGTGTGCAGGCAGAAACAAAACAGATCATGGTCTACTGCTCACTACGTCCCTTGTGTAGCCCCCCTCCATAGTTGGACTAATCACCAGCCAAGTTAATCATTAGATAAAGACAGATGAAGGTAAGACTTTAAGACAATCAGATAAGTTGATTTTAAACCAAGATGTAGACAGAATAGTTAAAATAGGTCTAGATGAACAGAGGATGGGTTAGAGGGTTAGAGGTTACGGTTTTTATGCTTTTGCCTTGTATTCACTGTGGCTGCTGAGAGAAGACTTTTGATGGATGAGTCAATGGACTTTGTGTTCGAGAATCAGAACTGAGACAGAACAATACAAGTATGCTAACCTGTGGGAAACAATGAACTTTCAGCTGGCCCGATAAATGAGGAATTGTGAACACCATGGAAACTCTTTATGCAATTATTATGGAAACATAAAGAAAGTAATATGCCTGTGATTTTCGTTTGCCACTCACCGATTAAAGTGATGGCCCAAAACTGGGATGTGAATAAATGCAAACCTAGAGTAACCCAGAGACTCGTGAAATTCTTTAACAACAATATTGATCAGCAAGAGGAGGACATCATATCAAGAAAAATTGCTATGGCTGCAACTGCTTCTCTTTTGGGACAAAACACAGTTTTAAGGATGAAATGAGATAGTCTCACAGCTCTTTCTGAAGAGCTCCTGTACACTGGAGGTGGCAATACCAGGAAAGTTCCTCACTGAATATGTCACAAAGAGCTGAATAAGTAAACATAGAGGTCAGTCACTAGAGAGGTACACAAGAAGACATGCAGAGAGGAGACAGGCCACGACAGGCCTTAAAAGTAAGATAAATAGAGTGGTGTTGATATGGTGGAAACATGAAAGTCAAAAGAGGCTTCCAGCAGCATGGTTAGAGAAATAAGCCCAGAAAGTGATCTCTATACAAGGCCATTTGGATGGGTAAATGGATCAAGATTACATGGGGAAAAGAAACATGTTCCTGAAGGCTCTTTTCAGGAAGGAGGAAAATGGCTAAGAGCGAAATTCACTCCTTCACAGAACACAAAGGTTTAGACAAATGCTGTATTCATGGTCCACCTAAATATTACAATGGCAAATAAGCAGCGAATTGTCTCATCTTTAAACCAGGGGCTGTTTTCACTATAACCTGTTACAGATTAAAGTGGTACAGGTGATAGCTAAGCACAGTCAAACATGTAAAATGCACAAGCTGAAAATGCATCAAGTCCTGTGGTTCTGGTCATGTCATCTGTGTATTCTACATATTAATTGCGGAGAGAAATGATATTTTCAAGTTGACAGCTTCTGTTTTACTTTCCAGGTTGTTGCATTTGGGATTGTATTTACTCTTTGTTAAAACTTGCAAGTACCTGTCCCAGTTTATAGAAAACTAAACAAATCAGGAAAGATATTTTCTCTTACGTATATATTTATCTTACTGAGCAAAGATAAATGCACTTATCCAAGAAATCACTCCCAGGGTGATCTTTATATGAACAAGAAGTCTTGGGGTGATATCATTCTTTATTCTTGGGAACTATTTAAGAAGCATTTTAATAAAGAAGTATTGGTAGACTGCAGAAATATATAATGGGCTCTTAAACCTCTCTATGGAGACCTCTGTCCTTTGCACAAGGAGGGCAGTGAATTCTCTTGCTTAGTTGCTCAGATTGGTGAATGATCAGAGTTAATAAACGTGTAAGTGAGACAAATTGCTCTGAAATATTTTTAGAGCAAAACTTAACTAGAGTACATTTGTCCCTGAATATCAATTTTACAGAACCCTTACAGTTTTACAGGGCAAAGAACTATATTTTTAAGAGTTGATGTATTTGTTTTTGCAGGTGGTTAAAATATAACTTCTCAGAATCTTATTAGAAACAATGAATTATATCACATACTCTTCAGGGGAACTGCTAGCTTGTGGTAGAAGCCTGTTGGGACGTTCTGATATTTTTATGTCAGTAATTTGTTCAGATTACTCTGGTATGACAACAGCCCTTGCTCAAACGCATCATGTTTTAGAAAAATTATTTTAGAAAAAGTATGTTAAAATTGCAAGAGCTTTTTGTTAAGTGATATTTTCATGGTATCTTTAACTACTAGTTCTACCATTTTTGACCTTGATACACAGAAATGGAATTTACACAATAGTCTGATCTCAGTGCTTATCACAATAGAGACTCATTGCTTAATTAAAAGTTTGGCTATTTCTGTATGCCGGTTAATATTCAGGCACATTTTCATTGGGGAAAATTATTGTTTCTGGTCCCTAGCAGCTGTTCTGGCCTGCTCCCAAACCTTTGCAGATGTAACAACAAATCCCAGATCAGAACACTGCCTAGAAGTTGTTTGATAGGCATATTATATAAATGTGAAAAAAAATAAAAACAAATAAACCTGCTGTGGTGGATGTGACTAATTCATCATTGCTGATCTGGTTTAGTTTGTTTAATGCTGAGATCCCAGTTCTGTTCTCCCTCCCACCAATGTCAGTAGAAAACAATTATTAAACTAAATAAACAATTATTAAATGAAATCAAATCTGCCAGAAAGGACCTATCAGACCCATGACTCCTCTAAACTCTCATGCAAAGCACACCAATGTGATGGTGATGTTAAAACAAAAGTGAGATGCAAAGGAAAAGGGTTTTTATGCGAGCATGTCTAGCTCTATGGAAACACGAGGAGATGGCAAAAGCAGAACGATATTGAGTTCCAAGACTTGACCAGCAGGACAGAAATTGTCTGTTTAGAGAGTGGCAGGACGTGCATGGTGCCCTACTCTCAGCACTTCAGCATCATCAGAAAACTCTCCCGTCGGGATTTGGGGTACGGAGGCCAGAATACTTCACCCTCCAGCATTTCTGTCCACAGGATGACAGTGTTCTGCACTCATACAACTTCTTGGTTTAAAATGGAAACATCAGCCTGACCACATTAAAACACACTCAGAAGCAACTCTGAAGTGATATTTAACAGACGCGCTGGCACTCAAGTTATTGACAAGCTACAGAACAAATAACAAATTTATAAATAGAGACCCAGCATGGATACCCAGTATGGGTAAGACATTTAGCTGCAGCTAGTCATAAATAAGGTTTTTAATAACACAGTTACTTTGCCGTTACCCATTTCTAAACATTAGTCAAAACACTTGTAAAGGCAAGTGTATAAAACAATATCTGCAAGTAAAGCATACCTTATTAATGCAGAGAAAATAAAATCGCAAAATTATTGCATAAAAAACCCAACCATGGGGCCAAGCTTCAGCACTGTTGCTAAACAATTATCTAGTTATGGCTGTTACACATCCTTGGGTGCAAAAGGGACACAACCATAGCAAAACACAAACCAAGATGTCACCTCCACCGTACCCCTTAAAAAGACGGCTGCCTTCTTGAAGGAGAACTTTGTGCCAAAGCGAATTACATGGGACTTGGCTCTGGTACAAAATCAACCCACAGACATAAACTGCATTTGATCAGATAAATGTATACTGTAGGAGCTAATTCTAGTGAAGAAACAGACACATAAAACTGAATGTTTTGAACCCTTCTAATGAAACATTATGGTTGATCATACCTAATGACTCTTGCATATTAAGTATAATCACTTAAAAATAATCAGATTTGGCTCCTGGGAGTAAACCAAGCCACACAAATTAAGCTGTACCCAGTTACAAAGAAAGAAGACAAACAAAAATCCAGAGAGGAGACTGAATTTTTATACGCACATATAGAAGTGTCTTGCAGGTCCGTGGTTTTTTAGACAAGCTGTTAGTGTGAAACAGATAAATGGTTTGATAATTGCTCCAGGCAGAAGATTTTTAAATAAGGGTTTTACTGCTGGAACTTTTAACAAGCTAGCACTTAAAGGACAGAGAAGTAATTACAATGTTTATAATAGCTGGGTGCAGGGGTAGCAGACATTCCTGAAGCAAGCAGAAATAGGAGGATTCATTTTGCACGCTGCAATTGGCTGTCTTGGCAAAGTGAGCCTCTAAACATAAGAAATGCATGGAACAACAGGAATTAAATGAAGAACTGGATTCTTTGGGGACCATCTCAAAGCAATGGTATCACACTGTGCTGAATGTAGATTGTGCATGCGAGATCAGTGTGTGATGACCAAACTTGCACAGTAATTGCAAATGATACCCATTCAATACGCTAAAAGTATCTGCACCATATGCACTATAAGAAAATAGTCTTGCCATGCTCCGATACGGGGACAAGCAGACCTCAGCTACCAGATTTATATGTAAGCACGACAGCAGAGTGTTCTTTTCCTTCACCTCAATTTTCCTTCTGAATAAAGGTCAAAACACTGCTGACCAGAAATAAGTAGCACTGGAGACCAAACTAATGAAAACAGAGGTTAAAACAAGGGTAAATTTATGTCTTTTAATGAGTGTCTGGAGATGAGCACAAGCCTGTAGCTTGAAGCAGTGTTATTATTGTCAGAGCTAAAGAGCAATTCAATTTTTGTTTTACCAGATGGATACCTCCATCTAGGTACTTTTATGTTCTCCATTATTGTATTTTCTGAGCATCTCACAGTTTTAATTGTATCTATCTACACAACATTTAAGCGAGAGGCATCCTTTATCTAGTGACTGTATAACGCAATGCAGAAAGTCCTGGGAGAGAAGAATACTTTTTCCCAGGCAAGTGACCATTTTCTAAGCTGAGGAGCTGGGCTCAGACCTGTGCATGTGCTCTCAGACTCCAGTAACCTGCTAACTCAGATGCACAGTTGCAAAGCTTTGACACCAGAGATGGAGAGTACCTTTCCCGAGCCTTATCTGGAACTGGGTAGAGCGCGAGCACTCTTCCAAGCAGTGGAAGACCTGAATTTAAACAACTTCCAGCTGAAGAGAAGATCAGGTTCGGGACCACGTGAAGAACCTGAACATACCTAAGTCTATGGGACCTGATGAGATGCATGCCAGAGTCCTGAGGGAATTGGCTGATGGAGTTGCCAAGCCACTCTCCATGATATTTGAAAAGCCATGGCAGTCAGGTGAAGTCCCTGGGGACTGGAAGAAGGGAAACAATGTGCCCATCTTTAAAAACAGTAGAAAGGAGGACCCCAGGAACTACCGACCTGTCAGTCTCACCTCTGTGCCTGGGAAGATCATGGAACAGATCCTCCTAGAAGCCATGTTAAGGCACATGGAGGCCAGGGAGGTGTTTCAAGACAGCCAGTATGGTTCCACAAAGGGCAAGTCCTGCCTGACCAATCTAGTGGCCTTCTACGATGGAGTGACTGCATCAGTGGACAAGGGAACAGCTACAGATGTCATCTATCTGGACTTCTGTAAAGCTTTCAACACAGTCCCCCACAACATCCTTCTCTCTAAATTGGAGAGATATGGATTTGATGGATGGACTGTTCGGTGGGTAAGAAATTGGTTGGATGATCGCGTCCAGAGGGTATTGGTCAATGGCTCAATGTCCAGATGAAGACCGACGATGAGTGGTGTCCCTCAGGGGTCCGTACTAGGACCAGTGCTGTTTAATATTTCCATCAATGACATAGACAGTGAGATCAAGTTCACTCTCAGAAAGTTTGCAGATGACACCAAGCTGAGTGGTGCAATTGACACTCCAGAATAACGGGATGTTATCCAAAGAGACCTGGACAGGCTGGAGAGGTGGGCCTCTGTGAATCTCATGACGTTCAACAAGGCCAAGTGCAAGGTCCTGCACCTGGGTCTGGGCAACCCCCAGTATCAATACAGGCTGGGAGCTGAAAGGATTGAGCACAGCCCTGCCAAGAGGGACTTGGGGGTACTGGTGGATGAAAAGCTGGACATGAACTGGCAGTGTGCGCTGGCAGCCCACAAGGCCAATCCTACACTGGGCTGCACCAAAAGCAGTGTGGCCAGCAGGTCAATGGAGGCAATTCTGCCCCTCTACTCTGCTCTGGTGAGACCTCACCTGGAGCACTGTGTCCAGCTCTGGAGCCCTCAGGACAAGAAGGACATGGACCTGTTAGAGTGGGTCCAGAGGAGGGCTACTAAAATGATCCAAGGTCTGGAGCCCCTTTCCTATGAGGACAGGCTGAAAGAGTTGGGGATGTTCAGCCTGGAGAAGAGAAGGCTGTGGGGAGACCTCATTGCAGCCTTTCAGTACTTAGAGGGGACCTATAGGAAAGATGGGGAAAATCTTTTTAGTAGGGCCAGCTGTGACAGGACAAGGGGTAATGGTTTTAAACTAAACCAGGGTAGGTTTAGATTAGGTATCAGGAAGAAATTCTTTACAATGAGAGTGGTGAAACACTGGAACGGGTTGCCCAGAGAGGTGGTGGAGGCCCCATCCCTGGAAACATTCAAGGCCAGGCTGGACGGGGCTCTGAGCAACCTGATCTAGTTAGCAGGGGCTTGGACTACATGACCTCTAAAGGTGCCTTCCAAACCAAAGCATTCCATGTTCATATGAATCCTTATCTCCCATTTCCTAGGAGTGAAAGGAAATCAATCCTCTCTCCAACACAAACAATTTGAGAGCCATAATTTCAAGAAAATGTTTTTAAACTGTGTTCGCTGGTCTTATAAAACTTGTTCCAAAGGCATAATGAAGCTCTTTGGCAGAGGTGAAATTACAGACAAACCCCATCTTCATGATTTTCAGCAGCAGATTGGGCACATCCCCAGTCAGCATGCCAGCTGTGGTGAATACCATGCTGAATGTTTATAAAATAAGGTAATGCTGAGTTTCCCAGCACTGGGCACTTTCCATGCTTCTAGTCCAAACAAATTAAGATTAGACTTGCAAGACAGCTAAAGCACCCATTATACAGGCTTGCCCTTTTGTTACTCTTCCCTGAGCATCTGCTCATGGCCTCTGTTGGAAGTCAGGTACCAGTCTACATGGGCAAGTAACCGTTGCTTGGTTTAAGACAACGCAGATGCTTTATTACTGTGACTTGAAATTACTCAGCTTAAAAGTAGTTGAGACCCCCAGAAACTTCAGAGGCACATTGTCTTTGCTGTGTCAGCTCTCCACAGCCATGGTCTCAAGGCAGCTACCTGGCATTTTTTTGTTCCCAAAATGAGCTTGTCTGGACCATATCAATCAGCTCAATGTCTAAGCACTGTCAGCATCCACAAACTATGTGTTCCTGGCATACCTTCACAACCTGCTAGGTTAGGACATCTCCAACATACTTCCTCCCCTATGTGCCACCAACTCTCCCACCGAATGCAGCATCCTGCATCCCTAAATGCAGTTTGAGAGGGATGATTGTATGGCTCCTGGCACAGTGCCTTACACACTAGGCATTTGGAGTGGGGTTCTTAAGCTTTTCTGTTAAATTCTCCTTCTTCCAGATTTGAGTATATGTGGTGATGACAATGGGAAGGTGGGAAGGGTTGAGACAGAACAGGGAGAAGGGCTTTGCATCTATGACTCTCCAACACTGATGTTTGGGCACTTGCTGGGGATGGGGGATTTCACCCTTAGGTATGCCAAAGATGACAAAATATGTTATACTTTAATCCTCATCAGAGCAGTAATAATTATAAACTCTAGGGTATAGAGTCATGCATCAGCACTCTGTCCTAATAAATATTTAATTATTCCATATAAATTGGCAACACCCCTACAAGAAAAAGCAAAATAATACCTGCTGGCGTAATACATAGTGCACTGTCATGAGTGGGAAGAGAAGTGCTATTAGCTCCTCTCTGGTCAAGAAGGGAGATGAATATGGATTTCCACATCCTTGAAAAACACCCTAACCAAATAGCTTCTTCATAAGGAAAATTATGTCAGCAGTAGCTTTACACACTTTGCAAGAGAAGTCTAGCTATGGTCTTATTTACAGAAAAGAAATCAAGATTCTGAACCTTAATTGGCATAAGGTACCAACATCTTAATGAGGCAGATTAAGGGAATGACATCTTGCCCCATTTTGGGGAATTTATTATATGTACGTTCTGGGTTTTGTGGACCTTAATCCTGGACAACAATTTCTTCCTGTGCAGTGCACCACAAGATATGGTCCTTAACTGGTAACTGGACATGATGAGATACCTCAAACACTATAATTCCCAGTTCCCTTCTGTGACTCAGTTCTTCACAGTCCTCTTCTCAAACCTCACATACAGTCCTTCAGGACGTACCCAGAACAGCAAGGAATTAAAACCTGCAGTTCCCAAATCCTGAATTAGTATTTTTGTTAATAAACAAATCTTGCAGTAGTTCCCAGGGATTTTTTTCTTATAAATGGAGACATAGATATCTTTGCTGTCAAGACTAATTGCCTTCCACAATGCCACAAGGCTTTTTTTTTTTTTTTTTTTGCAGCTAAAATATTTCATACCTCTAAGTACAGCTGCTTTGAGAAGAGTCTAAGCCACTAAATATTTTCTTTCCCAAAAGACCAGATTTTTTCATTAGGACACAGCATTTATTGTTACATGGGCATATTACCTAAAATGACAGCACTGCTGAGAAAGAGCAGGTCACAAAGGTTATTTTAAAAGAGTGAAAGACAGAGAAGCTGGAAGCTGCTGTTATTATAAATGATGAGTTAAACACATGTTTAAGTGCTTTTTGGAAGAGGGGTGAATAAACTGTTCTCCAAGTTACTGTGAATTGAACAAAGTTAATGGGTTCTAATTGCAGGTAGAGAAACTCCAGTTTGTCATCGGGAAAGACTTTCTCTCAGAGAGGGAATAAGTTACCTGGGGAAGTTGTTGACTCTCCACTGTGGGAGGTTTTAAAGAACAGATTAGACAAACATATGTCAGGAACAGTTCAAATACAGCTGATCTGCCCTAGGGCAAGAGAACGGACAGCATGAATTTTTTCAGGCCTTCTTCAGAACTGTATTCTAGAGTTCCTACATCATGAATAACATGTTGGACTTTTTCATTTATTACCCGATACGTCACATTCCCTGCTTGCTGTATGAATATATGAAACAAATAAAAACCTTCACAAGTGAAGCCCAGGAAACAATTTTAGTGAATAGTGAACTTGCCCCAAAGAGTTTCATTGGTCCTGAAACCATCCACCAATTTAAGTTGAATTTACAGGAGGGAAAACAACAGGGACAGATTCACACAATAGAACATTCATATATGTCCTTCTTTCTGCCTTATTCACTAACACCCACACTCTGAAATTATTTTGGTCTATGATATTTACAGCTCTGCCAGATACATTGCCACATATATTTAGTTTCTGTACAGGGTGAAATGCAATAATAATATGATGAGAGGTAACATTGCATTTTGCATCTGGAAACATTAATATCACTTATCATTCTAATGACCAACAAAGCTGTTAATGGTGGAGTAAAAAACAAGGACATGGTGTTTAAATCCATAGGGCCAATTAGAACATGCATAGACCAAAACATTTATCTATTTCATTTCAGGGTCAATACCCGAACAGCACAGAGTTTAACTGGAAGCATGCAAGTAAAGAAACTGGGGAGAAAAAAAAAAAAAAGCAACAGTAATTATCACTGTACCCTAACAGAAGTTTTGTTAATTCCATTGTTTGTTGCCATGGGGTGCTATGTGGGGGTCATTCACACCAATAATTTGGATGCAACTCGTTCTGGCACATATGGTGAGCTAATATATCCCCCTGATTTTTCATTTGCTTTTGCAAAAGCCTTTCAAAATTACAGTCTCTGAGTTTGGGAAATGCCTCCCTTCTGAGGCACTCCCTGAGAAGGATGGGAGATTATAGGATGGGTTGTGATCCTTTCATCTCTCAGCTGATGAAGATCCAGTCCCAGTACGCTGTCAGATCTAGCATCTGTTTGTTACAAATGACTATGGTGATCACAGATGCCAGGTGAGAGAGTTTAGAGGCCAGCCATCTCCGTAGGGCAAATTTGTACAGTATTGCAAACAACAACCTAAAAACTTTTCTGTTCTCTAGAAGTCAACAGTTTTGGAAAAGCAAATGCAGCAATACAAAGGAGGGCTTGTAGGATACCTGACCTGGAGAGTAGAAGCTGCTTTTTCCTTTTTATCAACAATTACGACTGGAACAAAAATACAAAAAAATAACAAATATATGTAGAAATTTAGCATACAGACAGCCAAGGAAGGTTTCAAGTGGGAGGCATGAAAGGGGGATGGCCTCTGGACAGAATGATCATACTTGGGCTTTTATTGCGAAGGAACACTGCATGAAAAGTGGGGAGGGGTTTTATTTCCACATTTGGGACATGTAACTGAGGATGGAAAAGGAAAGTACAAAGCCATCAGTTCCCATAAGGAACAGACCATGAGTAAGAATTTACATAATATATTAGATTATCCAGTTACACTTTCATAGGGCAATTTCTCATCGAAAGCAAAGCACTGTATCGGATTTGTACAGCAGCTGGTACATTCAGCATGTGCTAATCAGTTCTGACTTGGAACTGCCGATAGTATGTTGTGCTGTTGAAAGGAAGAAACTCAAAATCCTACACTTCTAGTCTGTTTTGCCTGCAGTTGGGCCCTTAAAACATATATAGTTATGATTTCTAAAGGAACTAAATACTTTGCGCACCCATTAGACTGATGAAATTTATGGATAGACAGCAAATTTGAAAATGAGGGTACCCTGGACTCTGACTGCCAGCACCCTGGCTTGAAATGGTTATCCCAGTTTCTAAGCAATTGTTTTCTATTGTTTTGCTTTAAATCAGAACATCATTTTCATAAAATGACCGAAGTTTGGAGTTAACCCTATATATTCTATTATTCTCAGCGTAGAATTTAGAGTTTAAATTCCCCTGGACAAGACCAGCAGCACACCTTTTCAATAGCAATGAGTTTAAGGAAGATGAGGTTGAGGGTCAAATACTTTGATGAAGCTGGAATGAAAAGTCTGTGTTCTGCTGTATTTCTCAGGTGCTTCAGGAGATAAACATGTTGGAATACACTTTCATCATTTTAAAGCATACAGCTTTGTGCAAAAAAAAAATAATATTAGCTAGCTGTGTCTTCAAGCTGGGACTCAGATGTTAAATCATTCATGGGATCTATCCTACATTAACGCTAAGACACATTTGTTCTGATTTCACTCAAAACAGAATGCTTGTTCTCATTAATCCCGCAAGCTTCTTTTGCTAATGAATTTTTACAATACATTTCTTTGGAGAGTTTTGTTCTAGCTGCCTGCAATTCTGATTTATCTTTTTAAAGAATCACATATAAAATATCATGTAGAACTACAATTTGTTTCTCGGTTTTACATTTAAAAAAGAGGAAAGCTCAAAAATAGTCATGCCTATGGAAAGTGGTTTGGAACAACTTTTAAAACTTGAAATTCCTTTCGAACCATACCAACAATCAAAATTTTTATACATTCCTCTCATCTTTGATTTTGGTCTGGAGATTTGGAGTTTGCAGTCCATGCCCACTCTGCTTCTGTCTCACTGTTTAAGGACAGAGCAATTCATTGCTTGGTTCTGCAGGTTTTGGTTTTGTCTTTGAAGCACAAACGTGTGTGTGTGTGTGTGTGCAATTAGTTTAGTTTGCTAATTTAGTTAATAATAATCTGCCAGAGGCAGATTAGAGCCAGTGGTGACAAAGAAAGATTTTGAAACCTTCCACTGTCTACAGAAGAAAAGCAAAGGTGTACAACCTTCTGTTCCTCATACAGAGACTCTTTCGGTCGATATCTCTGTGCACTTGGGCTATGGAAAAATTCAGCCCAATGTCAGTCCCACAAATATGAAAAGTCCTATTAAAATTTTTACACAGGATACAATTAATAACCACCTCAGTGGTTATTAGCAAGGAGAAGAGATATATTCTTTTTTGTGGGTAATCACAGATACAGGGTATCTGGTAAAGTACACCAAGGGCAAGAAAGAGTGTTTTTTACTTCCCCTTTGACAGATGGCAATTGAAAGGATGAAGAAGTTAGTGACATATTCAAGGTCAGAGAGATAACACTATACATCTTCCATATCCAAATCTAATTCTTTAATTAAGGTCATTCTTTCAATCTTATAAATCACTGCTTGGCCTTTCTCAGGCTTGAGACATTTTACTCATCATATACATTTTAATTCTTAAACTGTTAAATTACCTCTTGTTTTTTCTGCAGTTTTTCATGGTCTGCAGCAGATGTTGTCTTCTCCCATTTCTCTGCAACTTGATTTGCTTCTTCTATTTTTTGCTCATAGCTTTTCTGGGAATTTAGCAGTGTCACTTCATAAAACTCTTGAATATCTGTTTGTAAAGAGGAACAAGTAAAAGACATTATTTGACATGTCGGCTTTTGAATCCTGGGTGGTTTTCTTTGGCCAATATATACTTACACATTATCATTATAATCATTATAATGATAAATAAGTATTACATTTCTAATAGAAAACAAATTTGCATATCAGTGCTTTCTAAAATGTCAATGAGATTCTTGAGGTACATTCTCATTTTAAAGAGGTTCTTACAAATAATTTCAAAGTAAGGGAATAATATTTATAAGAAGAGCTTCAAAGAATATGTTACATGCACACCTGAACAATACAGGTAGAACAGATTCTTATACAGGGAGCAGTAAGTCACAGATCATTTTGACTGGTAAAGTAGAAATTTGCAGCTGTAAAATACCATAAGAGAAGCATGTTGTCAGACACTCATCCCAGGCACTGGAGCCACTCCCAGTGCTATCTGCCGGCACTTTGGGGATTTTTTTTTAAGTGGGATGTACAACTTGCAGGAAGACTTTGTGAATTCATTGCTTCAATCTGTTGTCACTCAGAAGTGGCTAGTTAATGTTCATTTTCAACCAAGAGTAAGCAGCGAGCTAGGACTTAATATCCTGTTCAGATGTTTCTATCACACTCATTTCCATGGGGTATAACCAGATATAGAAGATTAGAAGAAGTTTCTGGTTAGTCAGTCACATACAGGAGGTGACACATTGTCTAGCAGAGATATTTGACTCAACAAAGGAGAAAAAACCCATCACATTATTTTAATTAAGAACAATGGACAGACTTTCTCCCAGATAAGAAAGAAAGAAAACCATTCCAGGGAGAAAAATTGCATCTACCGGGATACCCCCTGAGACTTCAAAGGAGCGACTGGTTATAAAAACTACGACGCTTTCGGTAAGTGGCTCTCTCTAATGAGCGCTACCTAAGGTGTAAAGAATGTGGGAAGCACGACCCTTCCTTCTCAGGAAAGGAAGAGAGGGGGACAGAAAAACCTTTCTGGTAATAGGTGAAGAAATTATATGGAAAAATCAAGCTTACTCTACTTACACAATGTCTTTCATAAACATTTGTGACTTTTTTTATTTTGTGAAGAAACCTTCTGTTTGCATGTTACCCTAAATTGGATTAAATTAATAATAGCCTAAAGGTAACCAGACAATCAGAAAATATTTCTTAAGCTATGTGATAAAGCTATACGTGAGAATACCAGGAGCCCAAACACCTCAGGATGCTCCAGTGTGTTTAAAAAGTAGAGTATGTTCCTTGGGAAAGCTTCTTCAACCAGAAGAGAAAATTCTTCCAGCATTAACCACAGAGCCTGCCTGGCAAAGAGGAAAACATTGGGGCCATGTCTGAACCTCAGAGGCACCTGGGGATATTGTCATAGAATCATAGAATGTTTTGGGTTGGAAGGGACCTTTAGAGGTCATCTAGTCCAACCCCCCTGCAGGGAGCAGGGACACCACTAACCAGATCAGGTTGCTCAGAGCCCCGTCCAACCTGGCCTTGAATGTTCCCAGGGATGGGGCCTCCACCGCCTCTCTGGGCAACCCATTCCAGTGTTTCACCACCCTCATTGTAAGGAATTTCTTCCAGTCATACAAGGTCAGATCTCACATCTGGCCCAGGAAGACATTGTTTCTAACAATAATCAATAACCTGCCATGGAGGTGAAGCTGCATTTTCGGTTGTATGCTGTCTCACAATAGGAGACTGAGCTGGATTGCGTGTGAGAAGCAGAACTGAAAGAGCAGAAGGAGGCACAGAGAGGCACCCTGGTTTTCTGCATCTTTCAAGGGCCAGTCAAAAGTACTCAACTGGGTCTGTGCTCGTCCTCACATTAAGTCCCTGGCCAGATTTCTAGGAGCCACTCTTCCTTTTTTACTAACAACTGAAATTGAACTTTTCTTCTAACTCCTTTTACAACATTCCAACTTGTCATGTACTCTGTTTCTCTCATACAATGGGAAATATTTATCAGAACTTTTAATTTTAATATTAATAGCGGTGATCCATAGGAAGTATAGATATATTTGTAAGAATTTATGTGTCATACTGCTAAGAACATTTAAGTCCACCATTAAAACTAGGACCTACTTTTAAAATTAAAAGCTCTAGGATAGTTGCAATGAGAATGGAAGTTTCTCCATTCTTGTTGTGGGGATTTTTTACGGTCATTTTGAATGCCCATAGTACAATTGCAAACAGTTGTAATATATGGTCTGATGCCAGGTCAATTAGTATTGCAACGGCAAGTAAAACATATCAGGCTAATATGTAATTATCTCTAGATAAATACTTTGCAGAAATAAACTAGAAATTGCCCTCTGGCAGTGGCATTCAGCCGGCATAGCTGTCATTATAAGAGTATTAATTGGGTTGACAGTACTCAGTCAAGGAACAGCAGAACAGTGCTTTTGCTCCAACTTTAAAGACTGCCTTGCCCTAGTGTTTTCATTAAAAATAATGTGGGAGCCACATTTGCATGTGTATGCACATGTGCAAAATAAATATTAAAAACTCCGTTTCTTTGTAAAGGTCCTTATCTATTCTGAGGAGGCCGTGGGTTGCTTTCACTAGAATAATGATCACTGGTGTGCAGAGAGCAGTTCATGTACTTAGGCGGTTACAGAAGAAAGCACAGAGGATTCACTTAGTTGGTTGCTCTGTTATTCTGCAAGCTAAAATTGCCATTTCTACGGAACAAGGGCAGCCAGCAACTTGCAGTCAATCAACGTTAGCATAAAATAGGATCTGTAATTTGCTCTGAGTAAAACCTTCTCTATCAAGTTATCTCCATGATGTGAGAGGTGCAATCATACCAGGAGGGGAAAACGGCTGAATACTACTGAGGATGGGAGGAGATGTAAAGGAGGTGATGGGATCAAGATGTTGTAGAATCAAGCTTGGAGCCAAGGCCATAAAAAATAGTTGTGAGAGCATGGCAATTGCTATGTAAAATGACCAAGATACAGTCTGTCTCCTAGAGGGGGCTTACAAGGAAATAATTCAACAAAGAGACTAAAATGTTACACAAATGAAATCTGTACCTAGTATTTCTTGGCACTAGATTCCCTCCCTTCCATGAAAACAAGTTCAGATTTCATTTAGAAGTGGCAATATTACTATTGATAAACTCCGTGAGCACAAAACACCTCTCCAGATGAACTGCTGGAATCTCTGTCCCACTCCGAACATTTTGTTAAGCAATGAATTAATGCTTTTTTAAAGCATCTGTGAATCTCACTGGATTTTCAGTCCAACTGAATTTGTTCATTTACTTCTTAAGAGATGATTTACTTTATTTAATAAACTCCGCTTGCTCTTCCTTTAGCCTAGGCCAAATGTATTGTCAGTTTTGCCATATAAAGATAAATTGCGTACAAGAAACTATATATATTCTTATATGAAGTAATCCTAAAGTTACCATGATATATATTATTTTGGATAATTCACTCACTGGGGAAATGGGAAAGCAAATTTTCTCTACATCAACATGGTAGAGAACACATCAGTATCGCTTTACAAATGCCCACGGACAAGTATACTGTAAATCACTGTCTCTGCTCTGTGGGCAAACTTCAAGGACCGCCCCCCTTCTCCTTTCTTACAGACCTGTGCAAGAGTGAGAAGGGTCCAACCTTTACAGATATGCCAGCGAGGACTTTCTCTTCCTAAAGCTGGATCCACTTCTCAGTGTGAAGTCTTGCTTTCTTCACTACCGTTTAAAAAAATATATTCATTATTTAGGCACAAATTAGAGTTGTGCTCACTCTCACCTAATTTTTTTTAAACAAAATTTAAACAAAAATAATTTGGAGAAAGAATAAGAACTGGAGAAGACACAATGTTGTATTCATATAGAAGAGCAACCTTTCTTTCAGACAGCAGCTCCATAGGAAAAAAAACGGGCAATCAGGTGAAGCTGAACAGGCTGCCTAACTCTGCCATTTCCTGACTTTTGAGCGATTGGTGCTGCAGCCCTGCACCCATTTCCAGTGCACAGCAGCTCCATAGGAAAAAAAACGGGCGATCAGGTGAAGCTGAACAGGCTGCCTAAACTCTGCCATTTCCTGACTTTTGAGTGATTGGTGCTGCAGCCCTGCACCCATTTCCAGTGCAATTTCTGTTCCGACTCATATGCATCACAATATCCATTCATTATCAGAACGCTTTACAACTCTTGTAGCAAAGGGGTTAAATAGCATGAAAAGGCAAAAATGTTGAATAGCCCAAACCACTTTCTGTCTTCTGCAACCATGGGTTTTCGCCAGCATTCTAATGAGGAAAAATAAGATAAAGCAATACAATTCCTCATTCATCTGTAAGCACTTCAGCACCAGAAAGATAGAAGTAAATTGAAGGGAATTCAGACAAAGACAGATGATTAAAGGTCTGCGAGGACTCACTTTTGAGCAAAGATTAAAGGAAAAGAATAATAATAACATACACTTTCATACTCCCTTTCATTTCAAAGCAAAACAAACATTAAGAACCATATAGTGTTGGCTGGGAAAATTGCACAAGGCCTCAAACCGAAGCAAACCAGAAGGGTTGAACTGTGGAAGCCCACAAATGAGCCCACCAGGTGTGTCCATCCCTTTGTGATCAATAACCCACTCACAGTGGCTTCAGAATTGCTAGTGGATTCGGGACAACGTTATTCCATTTCAAAAAGTCCTCTTTGCAGGGAAGGGTAGGTGCAGCTGCACGAGCAAATCTGGAACAATTCCTTGGTGAGCTAGGAATGAGGCAGGAGCCACTCACGCCTACAAGCTTAGCTTCCTCCTTTTTTCAAGATACTCTAGCCTGACTTGAAGTCAGAAGGGAAAGAAGGTCAGGATTTGCTCCTATTTATGCATCTTGGTGCCCTCTTTACTACTGACCCATCTTCAGCTGTGTAAATCAGCACAATCCAGCTGGTAGCCCCAAGGCTGGAATGAAGGATATGAGGTAGCTTCGGCATCTGTATGATTTTCACCTGCACAGAGAAGCACTCACAGGTACAAAATGTATCTCAGTACTTTTAATGCACATTAAGAAATTTAGCCATCAAGGCACATGCATCCCAGTACACTGAGCAGCTAGGATTACCCCAATATAACACCAGCTGACCTGTAGCTGTACTTTGCATGTACCTAATTGATGCAAAGAGTTAGGGAGTGAGAATATCAAAAGATGGGTTTTCCAAGGTAGTAATGTGCAAAATGCAGAGAGGCTCAACTTGAGCTGGTACAGGTTCACCACACAGCTATACAGCGAGGATGGGTTTGCAGGGTGCCAAACTCAGTTAGGATTCAGAAGCCAGGGGGCATAAAGAAAACCAGAGCAGGAGTGGAAAGAAAAATCTCTTGTATCTCTTTTGCATTTACAAAAATAAAGGGACAAAGAGGAAAGTCTGTATTCCGGTGGCAAACAAGCTGATGCCAGGCTTTCTGATACCATCTATATTTTATAGAACACAAACAATTAAGCTTAAAAGGATAACCTTGTACATCGCTTAGCCTGAAGTTGTATTGCGTGTGTCAGCAAATGCGGCCTCCCCAGTGGCTTGATGGTACTCATGGCCACTTGTAACAGAGCAGTGCAAACTATTCCACGCCCCAAACCTTATCCAAAGTCCACTGAGCTTGCAGACACCTACCCACCACAGCATGCTTTGACCTCCAGGAGGAGCGTACACTGCTGATGGCTGTTCCAAAGCTGTTACCTTCATCTGTGCTTAGCAATGAGGGAGGATTTCCTTGGGACACACATCGTGCCACCACCCCTCTGCACTCCACGTAGGTGATGTCTTGAGACCATTTAGAAATGACACCAATATTCTGGTACCCACAGTAATTGTCTGTTGCTTCTGCAAATAGCTGTACATTTTTGCAATTAACTGTAATGTCATTAACAATGTAGAATCCCATTACCCAAGAAATTAGTTCTCTGCACATCATATTTCTATAGACCCAAACTGGGAGTTGGAACTAATATTCTGTAGGATAAAAAGAAAGGGTGGTTTTTTTTTCCTTTTCTAGAGGTCCTTAGCCACAGAATTCATTTTTCCTATGCTGTGCCAGTGCCCTGACTTGCTTTGCAGTGTAACTCCCATCTGTTTTTTCCAGGGCATTCAGGGACAAGGTGGAATGGGGGGCTAAGGCAACATGCAAACACAAACTGTTTCCTTTCAGGGAAATTTGGGGCAGTCTTTTTGTCTATGTGTAGGATAGTGTCTGATATGTACCTTTTAATGTTGTGTAACCCAACGTAAATGGCTACTGTCTGGCAGAACACCACGAATCAAAATAAAGTGAATTGTTACAGGCTCTTGCTGCAAGTCCTTTTTTTTTAACTAAGGGAACATTACAGCGTACGTCTAAATGGCATCATTTATATCCTGGGGAGCAGATTATGCTGGGTCAGCTTCAGCCATCTGGTCTGAATTATTAGGTAGGAGTAAGGAGGATGGTGCAGGATGTTGTTCAAGAAGGAAAACTGATTCATGGAGTAGAAGTAGCAGGGAAGTGATCAGAGATGGTACCAGCCTGCCAGTAAAGGGCTTTAAAGGCCCTGCCCATGGAAGCAGTCCAAAGAGAGGTTAAATAACATACTTCACCAAACACAACTATGTTTTGTGGCTTTTTCAAGCAAAATGTTTCCACATTGAGTAAAATAGCCATTGTAAGAGAGACAAAATAAAAAGTAAGAGAAGAAAAAAACATGAAATTGGATGAGTTTTCAACTACAGCAGGGCTACGGCACAGCCCCTATGTGAGAGATGGCAGATCTCCAGTTATCAAGCTGGTACATAGCTTTATGGTGATGGTGAGCTCAAACCTGCCCCCATTAGCAACCCTCCATGCAGCAGCAGTCAAAAATGCCTTTCCCATTTCAGCTGTAGCTCATCCCCAGGGCTCCACACAGATTTGTCTTGGGTCTGCACTAATAAGGGTGGTGTGAGATTCAACAACAAAGGAAAAGCTCAAGGCTTATTTTTTGCAATTGGCAGGGGTAACGCCAAGATATGTCAAGTCAAAATGAAATTTAGGAGCCCTGTGGCAAGGTTTTCAAACATAAGCTTTTGGTGCATGAGAAACATAGGTGCCAACCCAACAGCAAGAGTTACCGCAGAAGGAGAGAACAGATTCTCCATTCCATGCAGGCAGCGAAACGGTGCAGTGCAAGCCAGGGAAGCAGTCTTCTGCCAAATGCCTACAGTTGATAAATGTTCCTAAATCTATTAAAAGCAGCATACTCCGGTAGAACATGTACCAAAGTAGGCAGCAAGAAATACGGTTTCTGTTATTAACCTGTCTTGACTCTTGAGTGCAGGCAAATCCCTTCTATTTGGCCCAGATAACTTTTTGAGGTCCCTTCTGACCTGAACTATCCAATGATCCTATGATCTTTTGCACACCTAGGTTGTAAACCCTTTGGGGCAGGAACCATTACAAAGCAGGTACGTACCTGAGCAAACTGATATCCTTTTATCAAAACAGCTCTGAAACAGTCTACTTGCTATAATAAATAACTAAATGGTCAGTAAGTAATGACCTTTGCAATAGTTATTTAGATGTATGAAAAAAAAAATGGTTCTGAGTACTTCTGGATGTGCTGTACAATAGTATAATGATTATTTTTTTTTTTTTGTAATATACCCAAAATACAATCAGAACCCTCTCAAACAACTTTGCTAGGAATATCTGCCTCAAAGGCAGCTGTCCAAAATCCAGGGAGAATAAAATGTTCAATACAGATTGCTGTGCACAGAGAAGACAAAATAATTGCTGCAGCCCTCTCTATGTGAATGACGGTTATGTTAAAAAGTGAAAACTATAGAGCAGTAAGTCAGACCGTAAAGTCAGTATTTAAGCCTGTTCGGTGATGATATTGAGTGTATTACTCACGTTTTGCCTATATGTTCTAACCTCTTATTCATAAATACGCATCGCAGTCTGAATTTGAGCATTCACAACTGACAATATGTTACGGTTGACATCTATGGTTGCTAACTGTGTTTTCAATGGAACAAGAAAAGGTGCCGTGAGATGGGTTCAATAACGCACAGAAACACAGCTGAAAGCGGGCACAGCAGGTTAAATTAGTCAATGCCATGCTCAGTTCTGCTCATTCTGTTTCTGAAGCTCAAGCTGAAGAAAACCAGAGCAGCAAACCCCAAATCCTGCGGTGAGGCTTCATTTCGAACGTGCTAGCCAGGGCCTGCAGATCAGGGCATAATTTGTGAGGCTCAGAGCAGGATCACGAGCACACGCTGGCTGCTTTGCACCTCCAGACAACCAGGCATATAGTTGAACCTGTCCCGGAATTTTTTCCGATAGGAAACTATGTAAACAGAAAGTGCTGTTAATTTTACTACATGTTCAAAAGTGACAGCTAAGGAAGCACTAAGAGGCCAAGGAAATTATTCCTGCGCTTCAGAATAGACCATTCATAAAATGACAGTTTTCTTGGAAAAAATGAGGGTTTGTTTCCCGTTCTTTTCCCACAAGTTAAGTACAAACCTTCAGCTTTTTTTCAGCCCTGTGTATCGCTCTGCATGTAAGCAGTCGAAGACTGCAAGTTATTTACAGCCAACAATAACGTATACCTCCGGGAAGAGGCTTTATTCATTGTGTGGAGAGTTGGATGCAAAACCATTACTGGGGAGATTTTCCCTCGTTTCTGTGCCGCAGTTAACAGTTATTACTGTGCATTTCTGATCCTGGCGGAGGATCACGCGGCCCCGCTGTGGGTCACAGAAGTTATGAACAGACTTTCATCTGAATGGTTCCAACATTCACTAAAGCAACTGTAATATTCAATAAAATAAAAGTTCAGTACCGGAAACCTGTTCAGTTGTATCATTTGTTTATTGTGTGATTTTGTGTGTTGCTCAAGTGCTCGAGGTATGATTTCTTTAAATAGGGATAACTAGGAAAATTGGTCAAAATTTGACTATAAAATACAATATCAAAACTGCGGGTATATTTTCATTTCTGAGGCAAGAGTAATAGGAAAAAAAATCAGATGATATATTTTCTCACCTTTTTTTTTTTTTTAATCTTGGAAACTAGCTGCAAAGCCAATTTCTTACAGAACATGGAGGCGAAATACTGCATACCAGACCAGAACTAGGAAAGGATGCATCATTCTATAATCCTTTCTAAGTCAGATTAGTTTTATATAGGCTTTTTCCACTGCAGCTGTGCATAAACAAGTTGGGAGTAGGTAGGGTAAATGGAAGATCTAGTGCTTAGAGCACGGGTCTTGGAAAATAAGGATTTGGGGTAGCTGCAGACACTCAGCAGCCCAGCCAGGGGCCACCCCTATCCCATACCTCCCAGCAGAATCCAGTTTGCTGAAACTCTAAAAACCAGAAAGACTTGGCTCCCCATCTTGTCCCCTCAGGTGTTTTGCTCCAACACATGAGGCAGCACAAGCAGCTGGGGCTGTGCAGGAGACAAACGGGTCAAGTTCTGGCATTTGCCCAGATCTGAAGCCCCCAGGTGCCAGCCCAGGCTGATAACACTGTCCAGTGGCTTCATCACACCACATGTGCCCAAAATTCCTCCAGAGAGAGCTGAAGCAACCTTAGGACAAGCACAGAAATCCTGGGGGGAGTTAGGAGCAATTAAATCACCTCAGGATTAATCACAGCTGTTCACAGATTCAACTCACTGCCTGCAATCATTCCTATGCATTCCCTAAATTCTTAAGATTTTCTGGTGAAAGTAATTTGTTTTTAAAAAGAACTAAAGCATCACCTTCTGAATAGGAAAAGAGTGTATATACGTATTAGCCTCTTCTAATCAGACATGGCCATTGCCAGAACAAAGAAATAAGCTTGTCCTTACAGAAGAGCATTCAGACACAGAGCAATGCTGTACCAGCATGAGGACCACCATGGCTCCAATGCAGGAATGACGTGCCAATAGCTTGGCAGGAATCTGAGAGGCTCTTTCACATCAAACAAGTTTAAAATATAGGTGATATTGCAAAGGCCCTCAAAGCTGCACGGCAAGGACATCCTTCCAGCCTACCCAACACAGTGCCCTAGCTGCCCTCCAAGGAGAGGAGAAGGCCAGGAAGGCAGCGGCTCAGCTAATGCACATCGTTCACCATTTATACCCCAAAGATCTCATCTTTCGAAAGGTACTTTCATGTTTTATTTTCCAACACTTGCAGTCACATGGCGAATTACAGCTTTGGTGTTACAGCACACCTGATAAGAAACTCGGCACAGGAACATCTGCATTAGCCTCTTTACACTTGAATGCCTTCCCATTAACCATCAATTGCTAATAGAATCATTCCTCCTTTCCTAATTTGAAACCCTATACCATGCAGAACTTGTCATCCCGAAGCAGATACCTGCACAGGGTTTGTAATTCAGGATGTGTTACATTTTTTTCCAACTGCTTCCATAGGAAAGACGCTTGTGTAATTGATGCTGTCCATGCTGAGAACAGGCTGGACACACAGTATGTCATGATGAGCTGATGTGACCTCCAAGCACAAGAAATGTCTCACACCTTTCCCAGCAATTCTTCTCTTTCACCCCCCTGAGTCTGCCACTGAGCAGTGCGGGAATCTCAGGTACCCAAACCTTACCTAAAGGAAATGCTGATGAGCCGTACCTGAAAAATGCTGTAATGGTAAATTGGTTTATTCCTGTGTAATGATTCAGGGAGTGGTCCATTAGAAATCCCAAGAGCAAAAAATCCAAATCAGACACACTTTCCCAAGGCAACGTAAGAGCATTTTTAGGAAAACCCCAGGGCAATCTATAAGGAATTAGTAATAATTTTTTCTGGCCTTTTTCTTCATCCTACAAAGAAGAATCTTCATACCTAACCCCTTTTGAACACCATTTTAAATATAAAGCTAAGACAAAGCATTTAAACACAACTTTTCTTCTCAGTTCTTTCACCTACCAGAGTGACTCCTTACCTCCTTTAATCTCTTCACTTCAAGGTCTCGCCTAGGAACATCTTCCCCTCTGCATGTCTCTTACCCTTTCACTAAAAACACCTTGCAGTCTCCTTTTAGTGGAACAGCACACATCTGCTCAGCCCAAGGCTCTGCTTTTTAGCAGGGCATCCCCTTCCGTACTCAATAACCAACTTTATTCTGACACCAAAGCACACAACCCCGGTTTCTCTAGAGCATGGTACCATATGCCCGTCAGGTAACCTGAGAGACACTAAGCCACAACTCAGTCCTTGCTTTTGGTGAAGTGCTTTGTGAAGTTAAACATATGCAGCTATGGGGCTGCAGCCTCCATCTTCATCTCCCACCCGCATTCCTAGCGTAGCTGACTGCCTGCCCATAAGCCAGGCTTAAGCAAGGGCAATGAGCAGACCAAAGGACCATGTCCATGCAGTGGGCGAACACAGAGCATCACACAAACTGCAGGGGACAGGGGTTGACCAGGTAAAGCTTCATGCCTGAAACTCAAGAGGGTTGCCTCTTACTGCCCAGCTATATTTAATTCTGAAGATTTCAAGTATTTCAATATTTGCACTTAAAAGAAAGCATGCAAAGGATAGATGGAGAAAGAATAAAATTCTAAATAATTTAAAACCAACCTCCCCTTTTGATATATGCCTGAGCTGCAGAAAGCAGCAAGAACACGTGTAGAAAACTGGGTTAACTATATTCCAAGTCTCACCACTTCAGCCGCCTCTTTCTTCCCCTTCATTTTACTAGTGGGAAGTGCAATGTAAGTGGTAAAAACAGGGAAATGAGAACTTCAGACTGCGCATTCTATTTGCAGTTTTTCCACTGATTTGCTGTTTGACCTCAGGCAAATCAATCTCTCTGCACTTCAGCTTAACCTTCTGTAAAATTGAGATACGAATGCTTTGACTTACCCATAGGCTCACAGTGGGGTGTTACACAGCTTAATTAATTAATGTTTGTTAAACACTTTGAATGAATGTTTCTATACAAGTTGAAGTTATTACGGGTTGTACTTTTATAATCTCTGCCTTATGACCCTTGAACATATTTGCCATGATGTCTAGTGCAATCCTTAAGATTGCTACTCTGGTGTAATAAATTATACTTTAAATGAAGCCTTTCACTGGAGTAACTGTGACTTTAGTTGTCTACACTTAACATTTACAGTCATTGCACTAATTGGTCTAACCTTGTATTGCAGGTTTCCGTGAACATCAAAAGACTTCATTGGTCATGCCTGAATTTGTTTCACTTTATGTTCTTATGGGTTTAGCAACAGCTAAGAGACTTCATGTAAATTCATTAACTGGTCTCCATCAGAAGAAGAAAATCTTGTATCCCTTACACAAGTCCTTGCAGGTCTAGAATCTCTTTACTGGTCTCATTACCTGCATTCTCATGTAATTGATCGGTTTATAGGCTTGGTACAAGTAACTTCAGTAATTTAGGTTTTCACTCAGTATGAACTTATGTATTTATTCATGAATCATAGACTCATGGAATGGTTTGGGTTGGAAGGGACTTTTAAAGACCATCTAATCCAACCCCCCTGCCATGGGCAGGGGCAAAACAATTTTGCAAATTCCTTTTAACTGACTCTTCCCAGGAAGTAATTTTGTGATGTGTCCTGAAGAGTGCCTCTCCCCCCACTAAAGCTTACAGTAGGCATCTAGATAGCAGGAGGAAATGTTTTACAAAAAATTATATTCCCGAATTCACCATTTTTTTATACCAGGTTTGATCTTTATCATGGGGAGATTAATGTTATGAGCATAGTACTCTGCTTATTAACAAAATATAATTTTTCAAGAGCAATCATTCGTAAAGTTTTACTGCAGCATCTTTAAAAACATCTGACAGCAAAACCCAAGGAAGCAGAAAGGGATATGCTAATTAAAAGGCATTATATAAATGCTAATGAAGGAAGTGACCCACAGCCCATGAATTAGCATGTCATATGCCCCAGTGTCTTATCACAGAAAACAAAGAAAAAAATAAGTACATCTCCATATAATGGTGGGCTGCTGACAGAGGAAGATCCCATCTTAACTTAAGGCATAGCAGAAGCTCAGAGCAACCATCTTAGACAGAGAAATGCTAAATGAAGCTGGCTTTGGACAGGGCAGACAAGGCTAACATTGTCAAGATCCTGACTTTAAAACAGCTGGAGAATTAAATATAGGTCACAAACTTTAGGGATTCTTATCAAGCCTTTCAATGAACTGCAATGTGTTCTGGAGATAAAGTTTGTCATATCTTGCTGCAAAGGCTGGATATCATGGATGCTGACAGCTGGAGCAGCAGAGATAGGTTTGCTCTCATATGTGCTAAAGCCAGAGGTTTGGCAGATACGGCACAGGACTTACAGAGAGCTGGGCCACGGCAGAAGACTTACAGAGAGCTGGGCCTTTCTGGAGATGAGAATGAAGGTTGAGCAAGTATCTAAGATGACACGAGACTCTTGACTTACATGGAGGGTAGAGGGTGAACCAGGTGTCTCTGGGATCACAACCACTTCAGTTGCTCGGCCAACTGTGTGGCCTCAGCCTCTGCGCTTACATGGAGGGTAGAGGGCGAACCAGGTTGCTCGGCCAACTGTGTGGCCTCAGCCTCTGCTCATGAAAATAGGACATGAGACAGTGCATGTGTTAACACCTAAAGGTGGGTGTCCTAACCTGAAACTACATCCCAATCTCAGCATCCTTCATGTAAGAAGGCAACACTGAAAACCTGAATGGACTCCAGGGATTTTGATGGTACTTCTTTCCTTGCAGTCAGAACTTGCTCTTGGGCAAAAATCTGGTGGTTGTATTTGCATTATTTTTCATATTTTTATTGGATTATCTTCTCTGTTAGTAGATAAAGATCTAGGACCAATTTTCATGTTGTAGGTCTTCTCTTCCCATAGCTCTGCTGTAATACAGGATTAGCTTTTAAAGAACATGCATCGTTATTCCGCCTTCTGAAAACCTCCACTTCTTGGTAAAGATGATTGAACAAAATTAATTACCAAGTTTTATTTCAAAACGGGTTTTGCAGAAAGCTTCTGAATGAATGATCTGAAGTCACAGCTGGAGTCTGAGGACAGCACAGAAAGACAGTGCATGCACACCTGAAGAAGTCTGCTGCTAATCCTTTTTGCTGCTAAAACAATCTTAAGTTGTGGAGTGGAACGTGAAAAACGCTCCAAAAAACTGGAAGACAATGCATTTTCCTTGAGAATTGTCTCTAGCACAATGCAAATATCGATAGAAAAAAATTTTTGCTGTAAAAAACCAAAGCAGACAGACATCAGGGAAACAGAGCCTTAACAATGATTCTGCTACTAACTTACTCTATCGCCCTCGGTAATTCACTCAATGTGTTATAAGTACTTCTTTAGTGCATGTTAACATTGTGAAGATCAGTTTGTTAGTATTTCTATCATGCTTTGATGAAATCAGACATTACAGGCTACGCTGCCTTATTATATTCCTTTTGCTATGCTTGCTGTAAGGAAAAGGCAGGCATTGTTCTAACAAGATAATGATATTCTATCAGTTCTTGGAATGATAAATCATGTCAGAAAGTACAATTCAATTCATTATTTAAAATCATGTCAGGAAATGAACCTCATTTCTTAAAATTAAGAGGAAAGATTTCAAATTATATCTTGGATGTAAGAAGAGAATTAATAAATACTAATTATCTGAAATAAATTATTGAGAAGTTCTCTGTAGGCAGACAAACATAACGAGGAGTTGCAAACCTGTCTCCAGATAGCAGCTTCAAATTCACTATGTGTAGGTTACAAATTTTAAAAGTAACACCAGATTTTTGTCTCCTTTGTTGACACTGACAGAGGTCGATCACAGAATCACAGAATCACAGAATCACAGAATGGCAAGGGTTGGAAGGGACCTCAGGAGATCATCCAGTCCAACACTCCTGCTAAAGCAGTTTCCCCTAAAGCATGTTACACAGGACTTCGTCCAGGCAGGCTTTGAATACCTCCAGAGAAGGAGACTCCACAGCCCCCCTGGGCAGCCTGTTCCAGTGCTCTGTCACCCTCAAAGTAAAGAAGTTCTTCCTCGTGTTCAACTGAAACCTCTTATGTTTCAGTTTGTACCCATTGCCCCTTGTCCTGTTGCTGGGCACCACTGCGAAGATTTTCTACACCTGCAGCACCAAACATTTCCCAGAAGTATATAGGGTTGGGAAAGGGGTGTAAAATACACAGAAAAAACTATGGAGAAACATACAGGTACTCCCTGCTGCTAAGAGAGTCCTAGATCCATGCAGTCACGTTCAATGTTCAGTGGTCACCTCTGCGGTGTTGAGTGCCCTTCATGCCTTGAAAGACCATTCAGGGGGTGGAGGACAGAGTTACTGTCCTTGACTGATGCACTAACACTAAGTATTGACTGATGCACTAAGTATATCCTTTGGGAGCTGAAGCAGAGTGTAGATGTTCCTGCAAGGCCCAAGACCTCGACACTCTCTGTTAGTAGATGCCTTGGTGAAGTCTTTCCAGGAGTTCCCTTAAATCCCTTTTGTGCTGCAGTGTCTCAAAAAGGGGATGTCTCAAAGGTGTACTGTGCCGATAAAGTCATGGAATGTTGTGAGGGCAAGCTCTAGTAATGGGACCTAGTTTGGATTTAATTCACCTGTTTATGATGTGATGACCTGTCGTTTTAACTTGAAGGTCTATCATAACTAATAAAAATGGGCTTGCCACATGAAACCAGCCTTTAAAGGTGAGTTCGTCTAGAAGAGTTTGCCACATGAAACCAGCCTTTAAAGCAGAGTTCGTCTAGTGGTGCTGCCAGGAGGTCTGCAGGTGCTAGTCAACACTGTAATGTTAAAGGCTGAGTGATCACAAAAATGAGGAGGGGAGGAAAGGAGATTGAGATTATTCCTATTACCACCCACCCATGCACAGAAAAACCTCGCAAAGCTGACTTCTCCCTGTGAGACTCTGTCAAATTGCAGGAAAATGATTCAGGCAGCAAATAATCCATAGACATATTTACAAACCCAGGACAGAACAAGTTAGACAACTGGAGAAAACTTAGTGCTCTAACAAGGGATCCAGCAGCGGCTTTGGCTGCAAGCAACATAGCTGAAAGATGGCATAATGCCTGTATATTTAATTTACTTATATTTTCTCTTACTGTTCTGCATTACAAACAGAGTAGCTGCACAGTGGTAGGAAAGAACATGCCAGGTGGTTATGGGCTCAGAATTACCATTTTGTATATATTACCTACTTACAAATGCAACGTTAATTAAGGTTCAAACGTGGCAACTGACAAATAGTGATCCGCAAGTGTACAACTTCGTCCAAGTAATGAGTATTTCTTGCACAAAGTAAAAGTGCTACAGTATTGTATTCGATATGGAAATCTGGCACTCCATTCAGTGAACGCATGCAGAGCGCGCCGCTGTTAATTGAGAATATGTAATTAAAGTACCCACGAGCCGCCAGCATGTGGGGACACCTAATGGACGTTACAGAAAGCAGTGCGTTATGTTGGACTACTATTCTCAGTGGTTTGTTTCCCAAAAAAAGTCACAGCTGAAAGCTGCTGCTGGTGAGCCAAATGCCGAGTGACATAATCCCAGTCATTAAGTCATAGGAACAAGCTCGACTGATCAATCAGCAAAACCCACATGGCTGCTCAGGAGCCTTGACTGATGTGATAGAAAAGCAAAGTAGCTGCTAATCAAGCTTCTGAGCCTGAAGACCACGCATGCAAATTCCAGCAGAAACCCCCACACCTTCCTGGTATGAACCAGGGAAGATCTACACAGAGAGGTTGGAGGGGCTGCCAACTCCATTTGCTTGGCCACGAGGAACAGATCCCGTTCTGCTGCCCCATGGACGTTCATCAGAAGGTACAAAGGTCTGAGCTGCAGGCTGCAACCATTTCACCTACACCAGCTATCCCTGCCTGCATGGACCAGAGCCCTGAGATATTTTGACAGAAAGGCCAAACTGGAGAGATTGCTCTATTACAATCAAGAATAGAACTTTTGATGCTTGTAAGGAACCACGTCAGCCCCCTACAAATATTGGCCGTGTTATGTTGCTGGTGAAACAGTCAAGGGCAGCAGGAGAACGGTCTGACACAGAGCAGCCTGCCCACAGCCACCCTCGAGCTCAGGTTGCTGAATGATTAATGAAGTGATGGATTTATCCTGCTAAGAGAAGGGAATAGCTTGCGGTTCTTAATGGTGAGAAATTTAAAACTGGTAAAAGGAGGGGGTGGGTGGGTTTTGTTTTAAGCAAATCACAACACAGCCTGGGCCCCTCGTTTCCACAGTATATTTGTGAACTACACCACAGGAGGCAGACGTAATAAATAACATGAATAACAGAAACTGTCACATTTGATTAACACGATATTATCTTAGGGCTCAGTTATAAGAGATAGCTGCGCACGTGAGTAATATTAGCAGCCTAAACCCATTTTTGTGAGATGAAAACCTTAAGAAGCTTTCTACTAGCTGAAGCAAACTGACCTATAGCTTTAGACATAAATTTTAAGATTATGGGAGCTCCTTTGAACTGTATTCAGTATTTGTACAAAGGGCTCGTGATGCTTAAACTTATAAAAATAGATAAGTAAATCTTGATTGGTTTTTTTGATCAGAATCTTGTTTCACTCTGAGGAAACCCATTATGTTGGGGAACTATATCGATAAGACAGCGGTGTCCAGGTAAAACCATGGAGAATCTTTATATTATGCCCTTATGCTAATGTTCACAGAACTGCATTTGTATGCATAAGGGATGCAGCTAACCCTGCCACCTGTGAAAGGGCTGCAAAGCTGTTCTACTTAGATTAAAAATAAAAGTAAATAGTCATCTTAGTGCTATATACCTTCAGCGTGGAAGAACTCATCTGTAGAGGAGCCAGAGTGAAAAAATGAAGCATTCACAATGGATTGAAGGAAATTGGACAGGAGGAGGTTGTAACTGAGTATGGGAACGGCAATTATTTAATTAACACTGGAGTCTGCTTTTCCAAACTAAAACTGAAGTGTCACTGCTACAGCAGCAGCCACGTAAAACTGAGAATCTTTGGAACGGAGCTAAAACGGGATTAAATCAAGCACTGACAAAAACCACATGAAGTCAACTGAGGGGATGAGTGGTCGCTTCTCTCCCCTTGGTGTTCATCCTGCAGATCTGCATTTATTTAACGGGTGCCTTGATCCTGCATACAGCAAACAAAGAACATGGCCTCTTAAATGACCTGTCCAGGACTGGGAAAAAGTGTTTATCAAAACAAAAGTAGCATGCCGTAACACCTCATTTTGTTCCTCAGTCATTATTTAAGACTCGCTTCAAAATCTCCAAAATTCCTGGTGTTATCACGCCTCTAATATTTCAGACCATGTTCATTATAAATAAGCTTCTTCTAGAATAATGTGATCTAAAAGACAAGCTGTCAAAAATCTTTGTTAAATATAAACTGACAGCCTTGGAAACACACTCAGCTGAAAAATAGCAAAGTTTATGTACAAGATATTATTACCAGTTCATGATCTTTCACATACACTGTTCATTTATTAGAACCTATGGCCTGAAAGTCGCTGTCAGTTCATGCTTAAAAAGAGATTTTTCTTTAGCAGCTTTTTCTAAATGCCTTGTCTGTGACTGTCCATAACTCAAATAGCACTCTGCCATGTAATGGAAGTATTCAACAAGATGATCCAACCTCACATGATATTGTTTTGTTAAGAAATACCTGTAAAAAGCTCTCATTCTCCCCAAAATCACATTAATGTTTTGGGAACCAATAGAGGCAAATCTTTTTTTGCAAACACGTCTCCTTATCATGAGTCCTAAGCTGTTTGAGGGGTTTTTTTCAGTTTAGTTTGGCGAAGGTATTAATTTTTAATGAGCCAAAACCCAGACATTTGAAATAGGGTTTTACAGATGTTTCCAAAATATTTTCCCAAAGACAGACCACAAATATAGCCTCCAAGAGGCAACCACAGGCTTAGCTGTCTGGAAAATGGAAATCCATCATCACACGTAGTGTTTTCTCACCACAAGTTGCACCAAAAATCTGACTGCCAGAATAATCCTGGGAGTAGGAGAAAATCAAAATATAATGGATCAAAATGTAATTTTTGGCTTCTCTCCAGTCCTGCAGGTGGGATGCACAACTCCCTGAAGTCCCCTGGTGCCTCTTTGGCAGGACGGTAGGCACCTATAGTGGATGAGCTGCTCGCCAATTAACCAGGCCAGTGATACAGGGAAACCAGAAACCTGCTGGGTACCAACTGTTGCCCAGCGCAATATTAAATGGAAGATAAGGAAGGGAGTAAGTGCATAGGTAGGTGCTGCTCAAGCTGCAAAGGGTTAAGGCCAGATCCCTCACAAGCACCTGGCTCATCTGGATCCTGTCTAATAAGTATTGTCTACCAGAAAAAAAATCCTTTCTGAAAATTCCCAGTCAGTCTCCTCTCTACTACTGACTTATTCTGGCAATTTTTCTCTCTGTAAGAATAAGAGCTTCAGTCTTGGTGCTATAAACACATTTGCATAAAACCATGCATAAAAATGTAGATTAAAAATATGAGTAAACAGTCTTTTTGTTGTTTTATAGTTTTGTAGTGATAATTGGACCTTTTAGTTTCTCAGCATTAGAAATTACATCCCAAAACACTCTGATACAGACTGATTAGTGTATGGTATAAACGCATACATAATCTTTTTTGCTTCTTCAGAAGCTATTTTTCCCAGCATCTATTACATTTCTTGCTTTATTTATTTAAGATTCAGTACTTAAAAGCCTAACTCAGATTTTAAAATGTATGACACACACACACACACAGACCCTTGACAGTCTGACACTGGGGGTACAGCTACAGAAATTGAAGATTACATCCAAGACAAGCGGTGAATAAGAAAAGGAGCGGTAAAAACTCCTGAGCAACTGGAGTTCTCCAAAAACACAGGAGGAAACAGAAAAGTTAAAGCAAGACTTTGGCAGGCACAGATAAGAACAGGCAAATTTTCTTTGGATTACTTCAATCACAGATGTACTAGATGTACATTAGCCTGTGACTGAGGCAGAGAAAATCATTTATCAGAATGTGCAGCGCAAACATGAATGTTGAGCTCCTAGACACAAATTAAGCTATTGAGAGAGATACATTTCATAAGAGAACTCAGAGGAAAGAGGAAATAGTTGAATAATTTATAACAGATTTGATACTACTGAGGCAAATGTGCAATTTTGGAGGGGTTGTGAAATACCTAATTCTGGAGATCAGATTGTATTGGGAATAAGAGTATTGGGAGGTGTGTGGGGGTGGTGAAGAATGTGAAAATTCCTTAGCCAAACTCCAGAAAAGAGAGACAACATTTCCAAGATTTCAGACCACAAATAAACCCAAGTGCAGGTTTTGGAAGGAAAAGAAGGCAAAATGGACAAGATTAGAAAAATCTGTCCAGAGAAATCTGCAGATGGCAAATTAGAAGGAATTTGCAAAACCATTGGAGAGGGCTGATCCAGAACAGACCAAACCAGCTCTAAACTCTGTTCCCTTTGGAAAGACCTTCCATATTTGCAAGAAACAGAAACCGGAATGAAAGAAGCCGACTGCTACCATGGCATTGTCAAAGAGGCGTTTGCATCCAGTGCCCGCAGTGAGATTTTACTGACCAAGGCTGGACAGCTTAATGTGGAAGCTGAAGTCACAGGAAACCACCTGAAGAGAAAACGTACTTGCACCGAATGCAGACGAGTAATCACAGATAATGCTGCGGAGAAATGATTCTAGCTGTAGGTTTATATGAGTTTGACATAAGGATAAAAGAAAATCTAGAAAAGATAAGGTTTGTAATTGTTTCAGAGAAAGCGTATCGATTCAAGGCCTGAAAGCACGGCAAGTGCTCGGGCTCATTATGAGGGCTTATGCTGTAGGACAGAAGCCTATGGGTAGAAAATCAATTCTATGATGTCTCTAATGGCATTGAAAAGCTGTCGACAGAATAGAAGATAAGGATGGCGAAACTCAATTGTCCTGTCATAAGTGTTCCTAAAAATGTCCCCGCCGTGCTCAGGCACGAACATCAACAAGTGGCACACACATCTGAGTCTGCTCTATGCCTGTATGCGTGGTCAAGAAAACTTTCCTACCGCAGGTGCTTTTGTCTGCCAGTGCTACAGTACAAGCTGAGATTTTCCCAAAAGAATACCAGATATTGACGCCTCATCTGATAAATTATAGCAACAATCCCTTTAATAATATTGAAAGAATTTCATGCTGCAGGTAGTATTTTATTCAGTAATATTAGATTGATGTGAAACTTGGAAAAAAAAAGGAAAACAATTTCACAATACACCCCATGATGGTAATTCAAGAAATTGCAGATCTGTGTAGATAGTGAGACATTTGTCCATGCCTGGCATATGGCTCATAATTTGATTGTTCTGAGTTTAAATGCTTTGCAAAAATTTAAGTGCATTACCTTGAATCCAGATCATCCACAATCTAATAGTTTTGTGGAAAAAGCTATCAAGGTTGTTTAAAGGATGCTTGAAAAAAACACCTGTGGATTTACATTTAAATTTCCACCTGGCATGCCTGCATTAAAAAGCAGCATCTTCAATTCTGGACCTCAGAAGTACAGGCCATGTGGAGACAGGCCCAAAGATGAAGCAATTTGCTCAGAAAAAGATTCATAAAAAAGGCAGAGGTGGAACTGAAGTTCAGAAGGTCTTGGTTAAGTTCTTGTCTTCATATCCCATATCATTCATATCTTGTCTTCATGTTCCACTTCTCAGAGACAGAAAATAGAGATCAAATAAGTGTGTTATTTATTTTAGAGTATTTTTTCTGAGTTTAATATTTGCTTAAGTAGAGTCGTAAGTGAATTCATCACAGTAAAAGTTTAACATCATTGTTTGTTTCTGTTTATCTTCAGAAGAGGGCTTTCCTGACACCCAGCCAAAAACAATAAATAATTTATATACACTTCAAGTCCGCTTTATTAATTTATGCCACATGAAAATAAATGTCGGCACTCAATTAAAGCAGCTTCACATTGCATTAAGGATTTCTTGTTTAATCATTCAGAGGGACTACAATACAATGTCAGACCACCAACCTGCAACTCCAGTCCCAACCCTGCAGGATCTGACTGTGACCAGTCAGAGACTCATTAGGGAGAAGCATAAGAACTTCTTGATTGGCAGATGGGGCATAGTCTGCACCCATCCTTGTCCCTGCTGGTGGCAGGCTCAAGCCACGAGGCATGAAATACAAATCTTTTCCCTCAGTAATAATTCTGAATATTTTTGATGCACACATAGAATATGCGATGTCTTCTTTTGTTTACTTTATTTGGCTTGGGTTTCTTCCTGTGGCCACTTTCCATTATTAAAAAAAAATTGCTTCCATAGTTTCAAAGTTTTCAGTTCTTAATTATGCAAAATAGCCTTTTTCATGCCAAAAGGAAAGAAATTAAAGAGAAATCTCAATTCATTCAATCTCCCTTCACATCAGAGTATTTCACCTCATTCAGCTCTATCATACTCCTCGAGCTCTGGTATCTCTTTTTTTGCAATAAAATGGCCAGTCCTGAGCAGTATTAAAATAAGCTTCACCAACTGATTTATGTAAAATGCTTTATAAAAAAAAATGTGTTGTTTACCATCCCATTCTTTAGGAATTCTCACATTCTGTCAACCTTTCTCATTGCAAATGTGCATGGAGCAGAAGTCATCATTGTACCTTCTACCATGATGCCATGTCCCTGCCTATTAAAGATATACCAGTTGTGACATTTCTTTTGTTTTTATTGTGACATAGATTATATCATTCAGATACATTACACACATTCAGCTGAAATACTCCCCAAAGAAGGGAAAATTAGCTGTCAGCAAGGACCTTATAAAGACCAGAAGCAAATAGAATTACCAAGGGGAGCAGGGAACATATGGGAGGAAACAAAGAAGAAAGCAAAAAAATAAATGTACAAAATGAAGCTCAAAATTCTGTCTTTACTTTTCCAATAAAGAACTAAATGGATTGCAAATTTGGATTCTCTCTCAGCATATATGCAAGTATATTTCACTTTTAGGTCACTGTTTTAGATCACTGTTTCATGTCTATTCCAGTTTAATAATGGGGATATCTAGTCATCATCACCTCTTAGCTGTCGGAGGAATCTGCATCCAAAACACTATGAGAAAATAGATATATAAGCCAAGGACACTTCTATTTCTGGTCGCTGCTTCTGTTGGCAATCCCACTGGAGGAACCAAGCATTGATAAAATCAAAATTCATCTTATGTCATGTGATATCCAAAAATTAAGAAATGGTGCCAAACTTATTTAAACAATGCTTAGGTAAATTTGAATATGTCTTAATGTTCTATGTTTAGCTGCTGAGTTTAGTTAAAACAGTAACAAATTCCTAACTGAGTCTGTTCTTGAGACGTTTGTAAAGTTATTATAACAAAAACTCTGTGGCTTCAGGCAAATGCGGGCAAGTTTAACTTTATGCATGTGAAGAGTCATGTTAAAGACAAATGGATCACTCACAATTTTAAGTTAAGCACAATGCTACATCCCTGCAGAACCGGGTCAAAATGTGAAACTCCCATCGAGTTTAAAAAACATACTTTGACAATCCTGACTAACAGTGTTAGCCTGACAATTTATACTGAAAACAAACAAAAACCCCTAGCAAATGCACTAAAGAGAGCTCATAAATATTAATTTGACATTTCTACCAACACAAATAAATAAAAGCTATGAAGTCAAGTATTTATAATAATGAGAAATGCTTGTGTGTTCTGTATCTTATACACTGTGGGGTTTGGTTAGTGTTTTTCCATTGTTTATATTTCCAGTCCAATTTGCTCTCCAAAAATACGCTGCATCTTACCAGGAACCTTAGCATGAAATTCAATTTTTTTTTTTCACTTCAAAAAGGTAGATGAGAGAATTGGATAGGAGACCTGTCTGTTTACTTGCCATTTGAAATGCAGATAGAAGTCATGGAGTTTCAGATAAAAAGAGTCCCTCCTTATCATACCAAGTAGCAGCGGTTAATTGTGATGCATCGTGTAGCATGTGCATTGTCAAGAAACAGACACATTAATCTTGGAAAATGTCATCAGGCAGATCAAGACACACTGGTCAATAAAACCAAATGGCTTTGTCACTTTGGAGATAAAAAAAAAAAAAAAAGATGACTTAACTTTAAAAAAGCAAGAGGATTGATAGTTCAGTTTTAGCAGCACCTTCCTTTAACTTCAAAATTTAGATGTTTCCACGCTGCCTTCAGTCAGGATTCATGTGCCGCATTCCTGTATCAATTTCAGAGATTTTTCCTCCTAATTCTTTTGCTCAAACAACCTAATCAAGACCTCCCTCCTTCTTTCACACCCCCCCACAAAACCAACTCCCTCTGAAAGTCTGCTTTGCCTAAAGATGTGACATAGGGACATTCAACTTTCTAGGATCAGCACCTTTACGAGACACCCTGAGCTACAGCAGCCACCAGCATGTGGTTGAGCGAGCGCTCTGACTATACAGTGAAGCTGAGGGCATCTGCCATGAAATGGGGGTCTGCTGCAAGACTCCCATGGACAGATTCATCACTGGCTACAATCACCTAAGGGAAAAAATTATTTGAATTGTACTTAAGACAAAATGCAAGGTTTTTACATGGATTATATTCTTCCACATAGAATATAAAGATTATGAAGAATATGAAGATTATATTCTTCTATGAAGAATATAGAGGGATTCTGGTCCTGCAATAAACCTTTCAAGGTAATGTCACCTATCTGCCTCATGCTCACGCTTTTCAGTTTGCGCTGGAACTACAGACTTTGCAAAAAGAATCTTTATTTTTCAAGCTGCACAGAATGTCCCCAATGCTCAGGTCCTGTTGTCCCACATCTGGAGGGAAAGTAGATGAGGCACTTGTGAAAACCACCTCTGCAGGAACCAGTCCCTCAGAGGTCATTTGCTGTAACCGGTTAAGCCACAAAGACTGTTTCACTGCTGTGCAAAACCCATTTTTCACTTCTACCTGGCTCAGGACCAATAGAAGCCATGACAAACAGAAACCAAGCAACTGATATTGTTTACCATTAGGTGATGCCCAACTTGCTAGTTTCTAGGAGCCATGGCCTCATCTTGGTGATATCACCAATATTATGAAGGTGAGATGAACAGAGGTGTAGTGTGAGTTGGGGCAGAGGAGAAAAGGAGAAAGACAGAATGGCACAGGCTTCAGATGGTTCCTCATCTGTGCCTAGAGTGAAGCAAAGTTTATTTTGGCGTCCCTCAGATCATGGACTAAGGCCCTTTTGAGATAGGTGACTCAAAAAGAAGATTCCTGTTTGGAACAGAAAACATCTGAGGCTCCCAGACAGCCAGGGAATACAAGAAATATCAGTCAGGATGAAAAGGATCTGCCTTGGCACACTATCAACTTGTCAAGGTTTCTGTTAGACATCACAGGAAAAAAGACTTCTAAAATGACTTGAAAGTTGCTTTGTTGCTGTTTCAGAGAGCTCCTTCCAAACGTGAGGGTAAGCATGGGAAAGGTGATGATTTGAAGATGTAAAAACAAGAGGAAGGGAGCTGGCATGACCAGCCCATCAAAGATGGAAGCTGACATTTAAAAACGAACAAGAGATGACAAGTCATGCGGGGATGAGACAAGAAGGTTGTTCAAAAAGAAAACAAGACTATGTTGTATAAACAGAGATAGAGGAACTAACAGAAGAATGCAGGAAGGTGGTGATAATTGTCAATGAACTGGGCTAGGAAAATGCCTCTGCATGCAAATCTTAAATTAATTTAAATGGGAGAAAGCTGGAGAAAAGAATCTTGCAGTAAGTGAGATGCCAAGTGATAAGAGCCAGGATAAGACTTTTAGCTATGCTACTGTTACAAAAAGACCACATCCTTAAAAAAAGGTATGCAGAAAGATTTGCAAGATCCAACCAAACTGGATACAGGAAAGCTGGCTTTCATGACATCTCCCTCAAAAGGAGACCAAAAGAGAGAGCAATGGAAAATACTAACAATAGTCATGTGGTGGTGGTGGTGGTGGTTTAAAATGATATCTAGATGTCAGTCAGACCTGTCAGAAAAGCAACCCCAGACCACGGTTTGGACAGAATAAAAATGGCCTGGCATAGGCATGCAAGTCTGTGAGCCATCAACATATATATGGTAAGATAAATTTGGTTTTGTGGATAACAATACCAAGAAACAAGGAGAAAATGAGTCAAAGAAGATCAAGGGCAGGTCTTTGTGGCATCCTCACAGAAAGCTGGAGGAGGGTCAGAAAATGGCAAAATGCAATTCAAAATGTGACAAAATGTGACAAATGTGATTCAAAATATGACAAAATGTGATGTAATCACAGAATGTGATTCAAAAGACAACACAGGCACTAAAGGGGATGAACATCCTGGGAAAAGCGTAAGGTCCATGGCACCAAGAGCAGCTGAAGGTCAGTGAGAGCAGAGGCACATGCAGAGACTTGGCTTGTAAGAGCTGCTGCAGACTTTGTTGAAGGCAGGTAAGGAATGCCAGTTGGACTGAAGAAAATCTAAATCAGAATCAGAAGAGAAAGTTTTATTTTAAGACAAAAATCTCTCACTTCATCTGTTCTGTATTCTTTCATATTTTTGGCTTCATGTACTTACAATTTCCTACTTATATAACTCCTGGGAAGCATACAGATGGAGAAGAATTATTGGGATTGTGGTCCTATGGCTACTGGGCGGTTGCCACGTACCCACTTGTTGGGATTCCTTATAGAAACACTGCAGCCAAAGCAGCCAGCAAGCGACACTGCCTTTCCTCTCCAGGGGAGCATGCCACCAGGGTAAGGCTTGTCTTCGCAGAGCGGAGGGTTGGGAGCTTGCGTAAGTCACTGGTTCGGCACTAGGAAATCAGGTGGAGCAAGCTGGCAATGTCTTCTGCTCATGTGACAACAACTTCTGCTTTCAGTTCTGGAGGGTTCTTCCTGCTTCAATTGGCAAGGTGTCATTCAAAAACAGAAGCTGTCATAGTTACGGTGCTGCTTTTCTGTGCTGCATTGCCTCAGTGGATAAAGACTTCATTTTCTAGAGCTGTGGAGATGGCATCTTTTAGAAGAAACCAGCTTTTGAAAATTTGTAAGAAAACCAAAGATTGGCTTTAATAGATAAATATTTGTGCTCTTACCTAACTTAATTTGTAAGATTATTCTTCTATTTCTCTATTACTCCCACTTTCTTAATGGATTCCTCTAGTGTTAATGGGCTTGCTTTTAATTGAATATACACAGGATCACAGTTTCAGCAAATTATTTAGTGAGAAAAGGAGAGAAACCTTTACCTCTCTCAACAGATGAACAGAGCTTCAGTTACAGAGAAATAACCAACACGCCCTTGTTGCACTGGCATTGAACCCAATGTCTCAATGGGTGTAGTTCCCATTAATAATCATTTAAATGAATAGAGCTGCAAGCTCTGGACCAGTTAATGACGGATGCTAATTAGCAGCAGTTGAACAGAAGAAGCCATCTTAGCTAAACAGACAAATCTCTGCACTAAAAAAGCCATCAAGCTCCCACTTATAATGAAGTTAATTTAAACCCACTGTTGAACAAAACCAGGCCTCCAGCTTGGAGACGACACTCGTCTTCCTTCTCCTAACTGCAAAAGGGGAAGTTTTAAGTTGAGGAAGGAGGGGCGGAGGCGTTGCCCTTTACATCAAGAAATCATTACAGTGCAAAGAGCTGACCCTGAAGAATAGCCACGAGCAGGTCAAAAGCTTATGGGTAAGAATCAGAGAGAGAGGCAACAAAGGGAACCTGGTGGTTGGTGTCTACTACAGGCC
>NW_009258388.1:1323308-1331764 GCF_000687185.1 Egretta garzetta
GGGTAATGGTTTTAAACTAAACCAGGGTAGGTTTAGACTAGATAAAAGGAAGAAGTTCTTTACAATGAGGGTGGTGAAACACTGGAACAGGTTGCCCAGAGAGGCAGTGGAGGCCCCATCCCTAGAAGCATTCAAAGCCAGGTTGGACGGGGCTCTGAGCAACCTGATCTAGTTAGCGGTGTCCCTGCTTACTGCAGGGGGGTTGGACTAGATGACCTCTAGGGGTCCCTTCCAACCCTAAACATTCTATGATCCTATGATTCTATGATTCTATGAAAACCTCCAGTTCTGAACTCGTCGTGGACCAGCCATATGGGCCTCATTCTTCTCTCCCACCAATCAGTAGCAAAGGTCACCCTGGCTCAATTGCTCCAGGGTTAGCCCACATTGCTAACGATAAGCCCACCACAGAAGAGTGGGTGCAGACTCCATGCCACAGAAACCTGAGTCCCTGGTGAACGTTGCAGCTCCAGGGCTGGTGTTTCATCCAGAGCATCTGCTCTTTTTCTGCAGCTTTCAGCTCTGCTGCAATATCACTTTTCTCTGAAGTCTCAGTTTAAGACACTTTTCAAGTGCTATACTGAACATAATGTTACAAAATTAGGGACATGTTCCCTATCTGAGTTTTCATTGCTCTCCTAAAACATGATCATCTTCCCTAACCCTTTGGGCTTTCTCCTTGCTCGTTTTATTCAATTTTTCACTCCATCTCAGCCTCAGTCAGCAAGCTTCTGCAAGACTTGTGGGCAGCAGTCAGTGCCTTTTGTGGGATCACTCCATGCCTTTCTTCAGCTCCTTCACCTTTGTCCTCCTCCTTTTTGCTTTTCACAACTCTGTACCACTGGTTTTAAAGTCAGCCCACAGTCCAAATGAGGCTGTACCCCTTCCATAATAAGTCCTCTGATCAGGTGTGAAAGCTCTTCGAGTAACAAGGTCAGTGATGCCATCAAGGTCTATTTCCAGGCGAGGTGCTTGGCCTTGCACCTGACACTTAGTAAAATATTCCACTGATAGCACATGGAAAACACTAGAACTCAGTTCCCTCTCTCAAAGTGTTTCCAGCTCAGCAGGATCACTAAGACAAAAAGATACTGGCATTACAGTTGGCAGATATGACTCAACATACAAAAATTGGAACTGTGAAGAAGAAGGGTTGCTGGCTGATTTTTTCCCCAAGACAATTTTTCTGAGTATAGTCATGCCTTTTAAAGGGACATTGATCCACTCCCGCCAGCAGAGACCATTAGGATTAATGGGTAGTAGAGACAGACCTTCAGTGAGAAGATTTTCCCCATTTGTCGGATTCGTATTAGTTCACTGTTTCTTGGCATTAGTCCATTTTTTTCAGAGGAAGGAAGGATGGGATGTTTTGCTTTATAGGATTTGCAAACACAAGCGGGGAAGGTAGGAGCTTCCTAATACTGTCTGAAAAGACCACAGCTGTGAAGCAATACAGAGCATCACCTCATTAACGCTAAATCTAAATCATTTTTGGACTCTCCACTGACAGTTTGCCGTGCTAAAAGCAAACGTAGCTCAACTGAAGTGAAGAATATTGCGCTTGTTCACAGCTGCATTCAGAATTAGCAATTGCCTGTCACTGCAAGATGAAGTTAATGCCAGATGTTACAAATACAACTGAAAATAAACTTCTAGAATGAAAATAATAACATCTTATTTGGGAAAAGCTATAGAAGATTTAAGAAGCCAGATTCTCAGATGCTGGGAGTGAACACAAGTCAGGTTGCATCAGCTGAAACTCTGGCCCTGTATCTCTATTTCAGACGTTCAAATTGAAAAACTAAATTAGAAACTGGTAACCAAGAAGAGGAATGCAAATCAAATAAAGAATGTAAATCAACGGTTAATAAACTTTGCCAGAGGTTACTCTTGTATTAAAGAAACTCTCAAAACATTTAAACAAATTTGAAAGCAGTCTTTGAAGTGCCTGAACATGAGTTTCAGCTTTTGTAACAGCTTACTTTGTACCTATTCAGGGACCAGTACAATTGACTATGTTTGATACTGGGAGCAGGGAATCGGTGTGTTTCCACTTGATGACAGCAAACAGGGGCCTACAACAAAAAGCCATTTTAAATTTAAAAAAAAAAAAAAAAGGAAATAAAGTGCTGGGATCCCTGCATGTGAAATTCATGCTTGAGATGAGTTAGAATTAAATGATGCATTTTGCTAGAAAATTAAATATATGGTTTTCTATAAGCATAAATTGTTATTTTTCCCCAGACATTCCTACACAGACTAAAGAAGCGGTTTTTAAGTTAATAAATCGAAATCTTCTCAATACCAGTGAGTTTGGCTTCCCTATGCTCCTGAGAATATCTAGTCAAAGAGAACGGCCTAATTTATATTTTCTAAGTAGAAGATAAAGCTAATTATTTTTAAGTGGAACAATAATTGTCATCAGAAATTAATTCCAGTAGTAGACAAAATCCCAGACACCAATTTACAGAAGAGAGATGTTTCAGTCTTCTATTTATTTGCGGATAATCTAGTGATTTGATCAACAATGAGGACTAACAAGCAGTTTGCTTGGTTACAAATGCTTAGCAAATCAGGTGGACATTGTTCTCACACAGAAAAACCTCCAAGTCCTTCTAGGAAGGCTAAATAGAAAAGAAACCATGAGGAGAAAGAATAATTAATACTGGTGGAAAAAACTGGGAGGAAAAAAAGGGGGGAAAAAAGGAAGAGTTCAGATTACAGGCTCAAAAATGGACTAGTGGGAGACCAGAGTGCAGGCACTGGCTAAAGCACCTCCAGTTCCTCGAAGGTCTCCAAGGAGCTGGTGGATGGTGTCCCATGTTGTGCTGCCCAGAGCCATGAGAGGACGAGACGAAGAAGCAGGCCTCAGGGTCACCCAGTTTCCCCATCCAGTTTCTTCTGCTGTCACTGGACCACACAAAGCCCTCTGAAGACTATAGATGCTTAGAGGGTCATGCTGGAAGGAGGTCACAAACCAGTACTTGACTGCTCTTTTTGCACCTCCATGGCAATCTTGGCTCTTTTTTCATCATGCCAGCACATTTGCGTATTCACCTGTGTTGAACTTAAAGCTAACACAAGCTCCACCTCTTCACTGAATCGACTGCAGACTTGCCCGTTGCCCATGTGGAAAAGCCCTCAGGTCTAATGCTGCTGTTGTCACCTTATGGCCCACACTAAGAGGAAGAAAACCCTCTCTGCAGCAACTTCTGTGACAGTATCATGTTCCTTGGAGCTTAATATACTTCATATTTCTTTATAATAGTTTCCTAGTCAGCCTCTGCTTGAGATACCTGAATATTATTAAAACCACGAGAGCCTCCAAAATCTGTTGTCAAGAGCAAAGCTACCTTCTGACTGACTTGCATTTTGCTGGCACCTGTTGTTGACACAGAAAGAACCAAATGTTTTAAACCTTCCCCAGTTGTTCTCTCTATTTCCAAACTATTTGAGGACCACTATAATTTTCCAGTGCTCTGTTGTTCTACTCCAGAGTATTTCCTTAGCTTGCTTTGCTCCTGGTACAATTTAATAATGAAAGCTTATGATCTCTCTCCTTTACCTCAGCAGCACTCCTCAAACAACTGCAGTACACTGAAAATCATTCTCATTCTGTCCCCAGCCCAAACCCACACACTTATCAGGGAGGGCTTAGGAACTCAGTTTGTAAAGACATAAAGAAGCTTTAAGAAAGAAACAAGTCACTATAGCAACACTTGTTAAAAATGAGAATTTATATTTTGTGCTGAGAAGGGAAGCAGGGGATATTATTCAAAAAATATGGGTCTCAGCCTGTAAGCTTGTGTATTTTAAACACATGAATAGTCCCATCTGGGAACACTCACAGTGTCACTGCACACTACAGATTCTGGTTTCTGAGCCTTTTTCTACGTTGCATTCCTGTTTGTGTTCACCAGGACGAGCATCCTACCTTTTGTTTCACATGAAACTTAACATCCTTCTGCTATTTTGCCCGACTCCAGCAGCATTATACTCCATGCTCACTTTTAAGCATATGTCAGCAGGATCAGAATCCAGTTTGTTCAGGTTTTTCTGCCCTGAAATAATACCACCGTGCTGCCAATGCATTCACGTGGGTTTTTTCCAAATACTGTAGTTTCCCAGGAGAGTATTTCGGTCACATTGCCTTTGTACTTCTCTGCCTGCTTCTGCTGTTGATGAAAGCCACTCGCAGGGCTGCCCGCGTGCCAGACCCAGCTCTCCAAGTTGCACAGGCAGCTGCTTGCAGTCAGCTGCACGCATTCCTGTCCAGGGAGGTACGGAACGGAGCCGGATGCCCAGCCACCTGTTACAACATGTTTTAATAACTAAGGTTGACCATATTTTCTATAGAAACAGAAATTCTTAGTTATGGTTTATTATCCGAATGCCCCGGAGTTTAGTAGATAACATCTTGTCGCTTCTCTAGGTAGACCGGATAGATGGAGCTCGTCTGTCATGGATGAAAGTGAAGAACCATGGGAAAAGTGGGAAAAGTTAAGGTTGAGAAGAAGCTTTCAGGTATCAGGAACTTAATTCCCTCAACTGCAAAGAGCCTCTGTGACATTGGACAGACCACGGAGTACTTCATTGTCTCAGCTTCCCGTATGTAAAATGCGGTGACTTTACCACTTTGCAGCTGCACAAGCGCGTGGTGCGGACTTGAGCATTAATATGGACAGCACTGTTAGCTTCATACCACAGGGGAAAGGAAAAGCTCCTCCCTGAGGCTATAGATACTCATTTCCAATGCTCAGATAAACATCAAGGCCAATTTCCCCACTGCTTCTGATTACTCTTAGAATATAACTTAAGGTAAAAACTCAAGAGTTATTGAAATTCAGAGAATAACGCTAAATTCTGAGTGAGTCAGCCAAATTGATTTCCAGACTGATCAGCATTCAAGCATAATTGAAGCTGGTTTTGTTCAAGCAGTTCATACGTTTACCAATTATCAGCATTACCGGAGTAAGAATTACTTCTGCTGGAAAGCACCTCCTGAGTCAGACGGACAATTCGGCTTTGGGTGCCTGCATCCTGAGAGACAGACAGGCACTTTCAGCCAGAACCTCATCTGTGTGAGTCAGCTTACAATCCCCCTCACTTTGCTGCTTTACAACACGGTGAGGGTGTTCCCCCTCAGACGATTTCCAAAGCACCCCTATTTGTATGGAAATCTGAACTTCTTCCTAGAAATCCACGAAAAAAAAAATAATCTACTAACAATTAGTTTTCTATAATGTGGCTTGAAAGATGCCAATGCAAAGTGAAAACACATTTTTAGTACGTTTCTCTATCAGTGCATCAATATGTCTTTCATCTCTTTGACTGGACAAGTGACGATTCTGTCGTATCAAAATTTACACATGACATTTCAGTCAAATAGTTGATATATAAGAAGTTTCCAGGATGTAAGCACATTCCAATCTCTCAAGTTTCGTGCCTCATAAAAAAAAAGAAACAGGAAAGCTCACAAAAAAAAGGCATTGAATTGTTTTCTACAAAAAATAAAGATTTAAGACCCTCAACTATTCCACGGTTCTTTTCCTGGCTTCTTTTGTTCATGCTGTCACAGACTCAAGGAGCAATTGCTCAAGGAAAGCTTCACCCGTAACTGAAGGCAGGAGGTATGGAAAAGCAATCACTGAATGCCATGACTGATTAGAATCATATTAGCAAAAATATGTTTCAGAGTTAGTTTTGCCTCTGTTTCATATTCTATTTTTAATACAGTTAGAAAGTAAATTAAGCCACTTACAGTGAACCAAAACTTCCCTTGTTTCCATGGAAATGTTTAGAAGACCGATCTGAAGTTAACCAGACTGGTAAATACAAGTTCTTGTTACCAGCCAGCTTAATCCCCACGGCTGCCTCTCATGCGCACCATCTCACCCAGGAACCTTTTACGCTGCGAAACGCTCCTTAGTGACAGCTGATTTCTAATCCCGTGCACAGACAGAGCAAGTTCCTCTCAAATATGTGTCACTGACGGGGGCAGGGGGAGCCACCAAGCCCGCACGCTCACTATCTAAAAATTTCTCATTAACAATAGACCCTTATAATATTCTACAATTCAAAGGATGACCTGGTGTCTTTTTATTATACAGTTGCCTTCTGTCATTCCCAGTTTTCATCTAACCCCAGCAATTTTACACTGGTGTCACGCTTGCAACCAGCGAAATTGCTTCTGCTTTATCCCAGGGTGAGCGAGATCAGAATGAGATCATTTTTGCTTTATATGTTGGAGAGATATGATGGATCGCTATTCAAATATTAATACTGATGTTTGCTGCAGAAAGACCACCTGTAATAAATCAGTAATGCACAGCAGGAGTCTTCCCTGTAGGTCTCGTTGCAGGGGAAGGGTGAAGGTGTCTTCAGCGATTTTGTAAGGAAAATGAAGTTATATGAATCTCGCTACAAAACATCTAATAAAACACAGTCATGTGTGCCTGTATGAAACTGCAAACTTCACACACATATCAATTTTTTGGCCCATTCAAGGCAGAACCATGACAAAACAGAAAACGAGAGGCAAGTCCTGCTTGGCCAAAGTTTGTGTGCAAGCTGACATAACAACTTGCTGCTACCCAGAGGAGGGAACCTGCTCCTCCATCCCGCATTTCCCTGCGCTGCCTTGCCCCCACACCAGGCACCTCTTCCAGCTTCATTCCTTGCCCCAGCTTCCATGCTTATCAGGCATTTTTCTGAGGTCATTCAATGCATTAATTTGGCAGAAAATTATATGCTTTGGTGGGGGAGTTACTTTTCTCGTACCTTGGCAAGTCAAATTACCCCAGCAAGGGACCAATGATTGCTAAAGCCAACACGCACGTCCAGAAATGAGTGACCGCCTCAAGACCGAGAGCCTCAGCTGCACATCTGAAATGTACCCTAGCTCATTAAAGCACTCGGTCACACAAGTCCACATTTAGCCTCACTTTGTGCCTAAAAATACCTGCAAAGCTAACTTCCACAGCAAGAAAAGAGATTGGAAAACAAAAGTGGCAGCTCTGCCCAGCACTGGAGCCACGCCAATTTTCTCAAGTAGGTTTAACACGTGGGAAACTCCTCTCCATTATGACTGCCTTTAGACATTGAGTTAGGTCTGGAATTAGCTTGATTAAGTGGACTGTGTGAGATGTTCAATGTGTCTTGTGCTCCTAAGTCCCTTAGGTGTTGTGGGAAACACGTTTCAGTTTAGGAAAATACAAGATTTATACGTGTTATTTCTACCAGTGCATTGCTTGGCATGGTTTAGGAAAATACAAAAAAACAAAAAAAATACGTGTTATTTCTACCAGTGCATTGCTTGGCACTATCATTTTTATTCAATATGGCAGATCTTTGTCTCAGAAGACCATTGTGAGTCATATAGAATATATGATTATTCATTTATTTAAGTAAAATGCTGCCTTTCTGTACACACAGACAAATATATCCTTCCATATAAAAGGCTGAAAACCCCAAAGCATCACGGACAGGGACTGTTTTTGCAGTTACCTTGTGCCCAGCTCAAACAGAACTAGCATCCACATTTATTTCACTGAACAATAGGGAAAAGTAGTGGCAAAAAATCTCAGTTAAGCTGTGGATGAGGTGTCGATCCATCACCCTGCTGCAGCAGTATATACGGCGCCCAAGAAAAGTAAGATCCAGTAAACAACATATGACTGCGGGGGGGTGGGCATAAAACAGAGAACCAAGAGAATAAATGTTTGTGTGTACAAGCCCTGGAAGCAGGTAAAAATCTTAAGCTCTTAGCCTGAGGGATTCAAGCCAGTGTGAACGTATCTGGAGGGAATGGCTTATCAAATGTTTTCAGAAGGAAAAAAAAATGCACTAAGTGAATCATAATAGCAATTCAGATATTTCTGTTGTGTCGCGTGAGGTCAAGCCTTTTAACATTTTTCAGGCTAGAAAACAACAGAAAAACTTGAACTATCTTTTACTGTGACTTGAGTCAGAGCAGAGCCCAGCCCTGACAGCAGCTGCACAAGAAACAGCTGGCAAAGACCTAACAGGCCTGAGCAGCCTCATCTCCTCAGGTTATCAGTGTCCCCAGCCTTCTGTTGGAAATAAAAAAATAACAGAAACCAAAAGTAATTTCTTTCCCCATCAAAGCCTTCTGAACAGCGCAAACAGGAGAAATGGTCATCTTCCTAGCATAGTGTATCTGCTACTCTATGCACATAAAAAAACCAGCGTTTCTTTTAAAATTCTCATCAGAAAAAAAACCAAACCTGAAATATAAGGAAGGGCATTTGATTTAAAAACTTAAATTATAAAATTTAGTAAGTTTAAAAAAAAATTATAAATCAATGTCACTGATGATGTTAAATCTGGGAAAATAGAGGTAGTGAGTGAATCACAAACCTTCCATAAATCTGAAGTATTTCCTTGAAGCACATGGGGCAGTCTGAAGTCTGGCTTGCTATTTCTTGAAGATCTCT
>NW_009258388.1:1331781-1375507 GCF_000687185.1 Egretta garzetta
AGGCTGAAGGAATCAGGTTTGTTCAGCCTTAAAAAAAAAAGGCTAAATGGGGCTCCCATTGCTGCCTTCAACAGCTTAATTGGAGGGTATAAAGAAGATCAATCAAGACTCTTCCTAGATGTGCATAGTGAAAGCACAACGGGCAACATGGGAAATGTCTACTCAGTGTAAGGGGGGAAAAATCACCATGATGGTGGTCAAATATTTAAAAAGGGGACTAGAAAGGCTGCAAAATCTCCAGCTAATAAGGTCCTGAGCAACCTGATCTAAGTTGGCCCTGCTTTGAGAAAAGGGTTGGACCAGAGCCCTTCAAAGGTGTCTTCCAACCTAAACTATTGTGTGGTTCTATCTCATCAAAGTATCCAGAGAAAACCATTTCCTCTTCCCAGCAGTTTCCAGGATCGTACGCATGTTTGGAAACCACCTGTGTTTTACAACAACTTTCTAAGAAGATATGCCTGATAAAAAGTTCCTACTTGGTCACAGCACCTTCTCCAGAAGAGAAGGGAGATTGCACCACAGCAGTCTGAAGCTACTCATACAAAGTTGAAATTTTTTATTCAGAATACATCTGAGAGATGTCTGGACTGGCACCATTAGCACCAGGGCTTCCAGTGGAGAAAAATACTCAAGTCAATAAAAAGCCTTCTTCCTTCCCGGTACATTAATGAATAAAGTCAAGTCCAACTCTGAAAAGCTCATTAGAAGTTAGGAAACTAGGTGACAGAAGTAAATTGAATGCAGCCTGGGGCACTGCTTTTGCCATGAGTCTTGCTGCACAGAATTTCACCACTAGCTTGCCCCCCTGAAAATGTAGTTTCAAGTCACAATTAGCCTAATCAATGTCCCGTTTACAAAAGGGGCCATTCTCTTCCTATTTCTCACAGTCATATATTTCTGCTGTTTTCCTTGTGCCGGCCTCAGCACAGGTCTAATCCTAAAGTGAGCTGACACAGGACCTATATTGTTGGAGCAAAAGTGAATACTTCTCTGACTATAACTAACTTGCCCCACTGCGGCTCCAGATGAGCAGCAGCACTGGTGCGGGAGCAGGGGGGCAGGAGAAGACAATCAGAGCTGGATTTGGGACCTACTTAGCCCTAGCTGTGTCTCCATTATCCAGCACTTTCAGAGGTTCCCAACAAACTGTTGGACTTTTCATCTCACCATTAACTACCCACATCGATATCCTGCTCTAAACGATGCAAACGGGAGTTTCACCACAGAGTTCAGGAGGGCAGGGATAGATGAATATAGTGACTTGTGGGAACACCAGGAGTCTGTCTGGCTTCTGGCACACAGCCCAGCAATTCGTGTATTCAGAAGAGACCATTAGATCATTCAGCCTGACCTGCTGTATATCACAGGCCATTATATTTCACCATCTCATCCTTGCACTCAGTCCAACAAATATGTATCAGGTACAATAAACTGTTACTCCTTGTAATTATTTGCCAGCCTGAATGAAGGACATAATTTTTCTCTGAAAAAGTACCAAGTCACTTCCAGTATCCCACAGCCTGTGGTGAAAGACTGCTTCAGATAAAGCATGAAGGGGAATGGAAATCTCCTGACCAGTGAAGACTGGTAAAAGCTGCTGTTTACAGGACCAATAGATTTGATTAAATTGGTGTCTTATTGCAAGGGAATACTCCGTTACCTGTAGGAATGCTGAGAGAAGTATTTTTGAGAACCCAGGGTACAGCTCAATTCAGTGCATGGTGCCTGCTTAGATTAATTACAATTTAATTCCAAATGCTTGATTAGTGTTGCAGTTTTATGCAAGCAGTAGTGATGTACAATGGTGTATGGTGGACTTCAAGATGCCTGATAGAAGAGATGTCAGGATTACCCCAGCTCACCCACAAGTCTCATCTTCAGTCAAGATCCAATTACCTGTCCTCTGCCATCCCGTGGCTTAGCTCTCTAACACTGGCATGAAGGACAACACTTGATTGTTCAAAGCATAGCTAATACAAAATTTGCCGAATTCTTGACTAAAGGAGAGTGCCTTCATTAAAACAAAAGACATGAGCCTTTTTAGGGTACGAACCTTGCAACTGTGCCCTAAAAGCCCATCTTAATCAGTCATTATTTATCTCACTGTGCCTGCAAAGTGACAGAAATCAGTAAACCCCAAAGACAACATCTGTGCAGTCAAGAATGGCCTACTGTTCGTGCATTTTGCTCAGATGCAAGATTGTGATGCTTAGCTGTAACGTTATAACTTAGACCAGTTACCCTCTCTTGCCCACAAAGACTCAGGCTGGGAATTCTCTCACCTAACTTTAGAGAAATACAGTGTAGATATAAACAGCTGAATGTGTTGCTTTCATAATTAGTGTAGAGAAATGGTCCCTCTGGGACACAAAGCATCTCATCCTAAGGTAGAGAGTTGAAAGCAAAAGGCAAATAGGAGCCTGGAAGGACCTGTTTTTCCCCAATGGCTATAAAAAGAACAGAGTGATCCATTCAGGTGTAGATGAGAGTCCTGAAGTTAGAAAAGAAGAATCCCAGCCAGTGCCATTGAAAACTGGATCTTGCTTAGCTGTAGACTTTCATTTGGATTCGTGTGTCCAGTTCAGGCTCCCCAGCACAGAAGACCTTGATATTGACTAGAAGGAATACAAGGAAGGTCATCAAGATAGTCAAGGGGCTGAAGGACATGGGATACGAGAAGAGGCTGAGGGAACTGTGTTCATTTGGTCTTAAGAAGAAAAGGTAAAGAGGCAATCTCACTGCTATCTACAGCTATTCAATGTAGTTGAGGGGGTAAAAAAGATGGCGCCAGACTCTTCTCAGAGGTGTAAAGGGATAGGATGAGAGACAACATGTACCAGTTGCAACAAGGGAAATTTCAGCTTGGTAGAAGGAAAGAATGCCACCACGAGGGTTGTCGAAATACTGCAACAAGGGACCAGAGTAGTTGTGAAATCTGTCTTGGAGATACTCAAAACTCAACTGGACAAGTCTCTGGGCAACCTGATCTAGCTGATCCTGCTTTGAGCAGGAGGTTGGATGAAATCACCTTCAGACGTCTCCTCCAACCAAAATTATTCTGTGATTTGTGAAGACAAATAGAGATTTTCCAACCTGATTTTACATCAGGTCTCAAAGCATTAGTCTTAAAGGCATGGTATTTTGAAAAGAATAAACAGAGTCTGTTTATTCACCTGCTTGTGGTGATGACTACAACTCACAGTTTCAATCTTTTATCCATTCATGAGAATTTTTTAACTGAAAGCTAAAACACCCATGGAATCCCACAGCTCCAGGATATATGGTCCTTAAGAATCCAAAGCATACTTCACAAACATGGTTACAAGAGTTGGCAGCACTGGGGGTTGCAGTTAACCCTTGGTATTGCAGATTATGCAGTGCAGTAGTAACAGTGCTGAGTTACCTTAGAGTGAGGTCACTGGTCCTGGCCATGTTTTAGCTCTTTTTGACAGTGAATTAGTACCTGACAAGCTCTGTACCACCACACCTAAGCAACATATTTCCATACTAGTTTGCAAGCCCCCACATGGATACACCCACTGCATGTTTTTTTCCTGGGGATAAGATACAAAGTGCACTAACTTCAGGCGTTCCTCCCAGGGACGCCCATTCACTGACTCCCACTCTGAGCAGATCTGCCTTCTCTCACTGCCAGTTGTTTGACAGCTGGCATATTGGAAGTATGCCTAAAAAATTGAGTTTGTTTAAAATATAAACCCCTTTTCTAGGATGTGGAGGCTGTATTAATAGAGAAGCTCAACATTTACAACGTGGAGGTGCAAAGGAAGTGCAATCAGTTAGCAGATCTTAGAAAATGTCCTTTTGAGAGCACAGTGACCTTTACAGGTCTTGTCTATTAATTTTTCCCAGCAAGGTCTAGAGGCAGAATGAGAATGGGAACATCACTTTAAATGGAAAGAAAAAAAATAAAAAACCCCCAAATTACAGGCATCACATTTTGTTGAACATTCAGTATTCCCACTCACAAAAAAAGACTATATTCTATGTTCATAATAACTTGAAGCTAATGAAGCACAGCTGCCTTATATGCTTTAGTAGTAGATTAAGACACAACAGGACATTCAGTGACTATGTTAAGAAAGCAAATTCCTTAATGTAACTATATCAGTTAGTCTATGGGGAAAAACCCACATGCTGAAACTGGCTCTGTACTCTCGTTATCACTGTAGTTCCTTTGGATTAACACATTCTCTTACACTGAATTCAAAAAAGTGAAAGCAAGGATGACGGCAATGAAATCTCAATCCAAACCCTGCCCTGAGCTGTCTGCATGAATGTGTGCCGAGTCTGAATTTTCATCCTTTCTTATGTAAAACTCACATCAAAAAAGTGATGAGAAAATTTACTTCAACAGCAGCTACGTGGTTATCTAAAGTACTGATACCTATTTAGAGTCTGTTTGTATTTAAGTCAATGTTGAAACTTGAAGCTGTAGTTGTTAAAAAAGGGACAAAATATGAGCCAAAGTTTTGCCAAAGTTTTCCAAACAGCTCTATTTTACACCTCGTTTTTCATGTATTAGTCTGGTGTCCAACATTTCCCAAAACTAATACATTTGTAAGTAAAGGGGGAAAAAAGTAACAGAAAGTTACACAATTTTGTAAATATTAAGAGGAAAGTATCTGTAGCTTCATATTGTAGTATGAAATAGTCCTGGATTGTAGACATAATATTACCAACATTTGCGTTTTCCTTTGACCTTTGCAGCTCAGAAAGTTCTTTTTAAAATACTTCATGCTATTTTCCAGTCACTTTTTAAATTGCCTTTATGCCAACACCTTTGATGTGCATCACCCCTTACTCAGATTAGTTCAGATCCTGCTCCAGCTCTGGCAGTGTCAATCTAGTACAGGTGACCTCATTTAAAGTCACTACAGACTTGCATGGGTGTAATTTAACATGGAGCTTGGATCTCTTGCTATATTCATTACCGCTTTTAAACACCACTCCTTTAAGCTCTTGACATCTTGGAGATTTAACTGTGTGTTACACTTTACTGAAATGCCAAGAATTATCTCTCAGTTCAACATAAATAGAGCTTTATTTTGGTTCTTAGCTGGTTTTCCATTAATAATCCATGGTTTGCAATGGTATACATGCTGTTGGCCATGATGTAAACCTAGAGAAGATCCAGTGAGGTCACTGGAGAAAGGTATATGTAAAAAGCACAAGAGAGAGCAGAAAGAGTCCCAGTGTAACCCATCTACAGTGCTCATATGTACACAGGGCCAGCTAGTATTATCATTTATACATATTTAATGCAAGAATCAGTTGCTTATTTTACAGACATTGTTAGCGACAAAGAATCAGAAGCCTTAGATCCTAAGATGCAAAAGAGATCCTAAGAGATGCAAAAGGTAGCAAGTGTTTGGTACGCAGATACACTGAGTAGAGCTGCGATAATTAAAAAAAAAAAAACTTCAAGATGAAAACTGTAAGGGCTTTTGCTCATGATCACAGGTAGAGAGAGAAGGGGTGGCAAAAGGGACGACTGGTCCCATCCTTCTCTTATGGGATCATAATCATAGAATCATAGAATCATTTTGGTTGGAAAGGACCCTTAAGGTCATCGAGTCCAACCCTTAACATGACACTGCCAAGTCCACCACTAAACCATGTCCCTAAGCGCCACATCTTCCGGTCTTTTAAATTCCCCCGGGGATGGGGCCTTGACCTCTTCCCTGGGCAGCCTTGTTCCAGGGCTTGACAACCCTTTCTGTGAAGAAATTTTTCCTATCATCCAATCTAAACCTCCCCTGGAGCAACTTGAGGCCATTTCCCCTCATCCTATCACTTGTTGTTTGGGAGAAGTGACCAACCCCCACCTCACTACACCCTCCTGTCAGGCAGAGTTAAAGTCCCTTTAGCAGAGACAGCCAGAAACAGTATGGATATCTTCTGCTCAGGCCCCTCACTTTACCATTGAGCATTAATGCCAACTCTATGGAGGGCTGGTGTCTGCAGTATATGTGTTACTTTCATTTGTATGTCCCGTTCAGCCATTCCTCCAGAAGCTGTAACCTGGAGGTAGGAATCACATGAACATCCTACCTGCACCTGAGGGGATCATGAATCAGAGCCCCTGGGATGGCTTTGATCCAGCAGGGAACACAATGCAATCCTATAATCGCCTTCTCATTGTGACAGTTTAATGGTTCATAGAAATAAGTGTTCACTTCACTGCATTCTTAAAGCAGCGTGGGTGCTCACAGCAGACAGAAACAAATCTATTTCTGAGATAGAAAAAATGAAATATTAAAGAAAAAATATTGTAAGAAAAAATAGGCAATTAAAAGTTATTTCTTAAATCCAACATGCCTTTAACTTAGACAGCCCTGACATAATAAAACCATAAAAGACTCATAAAGTGGCTATGGGAACTTCTATCAGATAGATACGAGATTTCATTGACAGGAGAACAGGAACCAACAGATGAATGAAGCTTAGTTCCATAACATTTGTAAAGTATTTGAAAGTTTAATGTACTTTATAAAAAGCTAAATATTATTACCGAAGTCAAGGGATACAAATCCTATGTGTATATCCCTTCATGGGAGTGGTCAGAGGGGTAACCAGGAAATAAATTTCTCAGATGGTAGTAATGGGAAAATGGAAAATTTTCATGAGAAACAAATGTTTGCAAATGCTCTGATTTAATGTCAGTAGCCATCCCAATATCTCCCACATCCCCTTCCATTGCTTTCTGTCCTTTGCTTTCCCAAGTAGGATGACAGGCCTGGAACTTCAATATCTTGGATGAAATGTCAAGTATGAAACCATCAGCGTAGGCTTCCTAGAAGCACTAACATGAGCTCATTGCTCCGATTCCTTCTTCTCTAGCCCTCTACATAGAGCTATCTGTGATAGCCATGTCACCCTCAGATATTCCCTGCATAGCAGATTTGACACAAAATCACCTCCACATTGCAGTCCTGTTGGTGAAAATCTTCTCACTTTGTTCAGAGCAAATTTGGGATACAGATATAGTTACACCTTATGATTCCAGAGCTGATACTAATTGGTTGATTCATTGATTGATTGATTTATAGAACATCTATATACACTGGCACATTACTGCAGGAAACATTCAGAAGAAGTAGACTTTAATATCTAGTCTATATATCTAATATATATCTAGTATCCATATATAGGTGCAATGTATCTAATGCATACAGATTAGGAAATGGCACAGAAATTCCTTCAACAGGAAAACAAAAAGTCCTGCCCATTCTTCAGCGAGTTGAACAGAACTAATTTACTTATCAGCCAGGGGAAGCAGCAACAGAAAACAATTGCAATGGGAAGTTAGAGAGAGTCAGGAGGATGTGCAAAAGCATCTGCTAAAACATAGTATGTTCTGCTCAAAATCCCATTTGCCAGGTCCTTTAATAGAAAAGGAAGGGTTATGTTTGTTCCTTGCTCCAGATATTTCATACTTCTGTGATTTTCTTACACGTCTCACCACAGGCATTAGTTGCTCCTGACTTAAAAAGACTTCCATTTCTTTTTATCATTAAAACAGCTAAAGCCAGAAAGGGAGCTGCCATTTCCTACAGTCTGCCAGGAGGGAGTACAGGGGGTAACCACCGCCTCTCACATCAAATCAAGGCCACAGGCAGAAGTGATGCATGCAGGAAATTAAGCAAGCCATGGTTAGGAGATGGGGAGAAAAGACTAAGGAAGGTGAGAAAGTAGCGAAAGGCAGCAGGCAGTGGTGATGAGGCTGGGTAGAAGAGCTCAGAAAAAAAATCTCTTTACCCTGGAAGGAGAAGGTAAATGGAGCCCCCACAAGTGGCCAAGAGGAAGGGAGAATGCGGGCTGTATCACTGCTCCAGGCTGGATGTGACCCTTAAAATTTCAGACTTTTTTGGGACTGGCAGTTTCCCCTCTACGGGCTTAGAAACCAGAACCGAAAGTAAAACACTACACGCATTTACGATATTAGAACATCAAGGAGTGCTGGGGATCTGACTCATATTTTGAACACATAATGATGGCAATATTGTGACACTAACAGCTCCAATTTACTATAATAGAATCCTCACGGTACACGTGGTGGAAGAACACAGCTGCAAACACTTTCACGGGGAGTGAGTGTTATGGGTTTCTTTATTATTTAGGTTGGTTTAATGGCCCAGTCCTCTTTCAGATGAAGATAATGGGAAGAAAAATTCCATTTACTTGATGGTTGTGTACCCAGGCATTATTGGAATCCACAATAAAAGGTATTATTAGTCACTTTTATTACTGATCAACATTTTCAAACCAGAGCCTGGAGTAAGATCCAAATCCATCTTCAGGGTTTTTAAGCACATTTGGCCAAACTTGATACAGTTGCCATTGATTTTTATATAAGCAGCCATTAAACATTTAAATGGCTTCTAGAAAATTTGATCAAAACCACAGAAGAGATCCAGTGCTGGATGTAGAACCATTTGTGCAATCAGATATTAGAAATTAAGCAGGATGATCCTCAGCTGCAAAGTTTGGTTCCAATACAGTTCCCAGCTTCCCCAAAAGCTACAGAATTTAGGGTTATTTGGAGGTTCAGGGGAAAGACTTTATGGTATGAAGCTGTGGATGGAATTTAAATTGACAATATTTATAGCCTGTTTTATTTTATGCCACCCTTTAGTTTAGTTTAGGAACCAACTTCCTAAAGCCAATCCTAAAAAAAGTGTAAATGTGTCAGCATTGGACGAGGAGCATCGATGTATTTCATAGAATCGTAGAATGTTTTGGGTTGGAAGGGACCCCTAGAGGTCATCTAGTCCAACCACCCTGCAGGGAGCAGGGACACCCCTAACTAGATCAGGTTGCTCACAGCCCCGTCCAACCTGGCCTTGAATGCTTCCAGGGATGGGGCTTCCACCACCTCTCTGGGCAACCTGTTCCAGTGTTTCACCACCCTCATTGTAAAGAATTTCTTCCTTAGATCTAGTCTAAACCTACCCTGCTTCAGTTTAAAACCATTACCCCTTGTCCTGTCACAGCTGGCCCTACTAAAAAGATTTTCCCCATCTTTCCTATAGGCCCCCTTTAAGCACTGGAAGGCCGCCATCAGGTCTCCCCGTAGCCTTCTCTTCTCCAGGCTGAACAAGCCCAACTCTCTCAGCCTGTCATCATAGGAGAGGTGCGTCCTTGCATAGATGCAGTTGCTGGAGGGCTTCTACCAATGTCACTCTTCTCGTGCTAATCTGTGTGCCTTGGACCCAAGGCAGTATGCTGCTTATATACAGAACTTCTTTACCAGCGCTAGGCAAAACAAAAGCACGCAGCTCTCATGGAGCCCAAAAGATGGCCAAGAGAAGGTAATAAGGAGCTGGCAAATAACAGCCCCTGAATATAAAGCCTGTAGGAAATCAAATCCATCCTGCCCTCCCTAAGCCCTTTTGCTGCTTTGGACACAGGGATGCTACTAATGCTACCTTTCAAGTAATTCCTTCTGTTAGCTCTGCTTTACAGTTCCTATTTATTAAATTACTGCCTATCCTTTTTTATACCTGTTTTCAAAACAGGGGAACACAGGGCTAGGATTTATCAAAGTGGAAAATAGGTCACGGTTCGGCTGCCCCAGGCCACCTTGCAAACCAAACAAAAAGACTGCTGAACTGCCTGTCACCAAAATCATCCCAACCTAGGGGCACCACAAGTACACTTCATGTTACAAAAATTCATGTTACTAAGCAAATATTTGCTGTTCCAATGCAAAGGCCACTACCGACAGAACCAAATTTTAGCTTCTGTCTTTACAGATCCAAGCTTGTAAACCTTTTTTTCCTTAAAATACTGGACAATATCATGCTTTTTAAGATGAAGATGGCTGGCTAGTGTTTTCCGAGTATATCCAGCTCCAACCACTCTCCCTTACCCTCCCCTTCATTAATCGAATGTTATATCCCGCGCTTACAAGCACGCAGCAGGCTGCATGCATTTCCCCTGGACAAGACGGTTGCAATTAGCCTGCACAAAGGGAACCCCTGTCAGCATGTCCTTGGTCTACAGACTATCGGTGAAGGTCTCTGCTCACACTCAGGGCAGCTTTTGGTCTACAGCAGGTCCTCCTCTTTCACTGCTTCCCAAACCCCACTGCTCTCCCATCGCAGCATCACTAGTGATACTGTGGCGCTGCATCTCCTAATACCACAGACCTAAGGAACACCTAGCTCAGCTATTTAGATGAAAGAGGTTTTCCCGTCTTTCTGAAATGCTATACAGGCTGCTATTTAATGACCCCTGGCTGGGTTTTTTGCAAAGCAACGGCTACAACTGCAAGTACGGGATTTTACTTGTCTTAAAGAATTACTTCTTATCTCTAGTTTTATGATTTCCAGCCTCTGTAACGCACACCTCACATTTCAGCAAGTCTCTGATATGCACTGATATTAAAAAAACAAAACCAAAACCCAAAGCCAAAGCAATCTGCAATGAATCCCACGAGGTTGACCGAAGAAGCTGTACTATCTCATCACAGGATTTAGGACCTGCCCTGCTGCTGGCTTGCTAAGAATACTTAAGATTATACCTCCCAAAACACACCTGCTCTTCACAGCCTGTTCCCCGTATGCAGCAGAAAAAAAAAAAAAGGTGCATTCCTTGTCAAGCCCTGAACTGCAAATTAAAGAGAGCAGCAATACCAGTGTCCTGGTTTCAGCTGGGATAGAGTTAATTTTTCTTCAGAGAAGCTAGCATAGTGCTGTGTTTTGGATTTAGTACTACAAGAATGTTGGTAACGCACTGAAGTTTTTACTTCTTGCCAAGTAGTGCTCAGACTACTCAAGGACTTTTTGAGCTTCTCCTGCTCGCCCAGGTGCATAACAAGCTGGGAGGGAGCACAGCCAGGACAGCTGACCCAATCTGACCAAAGAGCTTTTCCATACCATAGAACGTTATGCTTGGGGGGGTCGGTCGGTCAGCTGGGGGGAGAGAGTGATTGCAGCTCGGGGGGAGTGATCGCAGCTCGGGACGGGCTGGGCATCGGTCAGCGGGTGGTGAGCAATTGCATTGTGCATCACTTGTTTTATATATATTCTGTATATTCCCTTACCTTTATTATTATTACTATTGTTATTCTTCTCTCTTATTAAACTGTCTCTATTTCAACCCACGGGTCTTACTTTTTTTTTCAGATTCACTCCCCCATCCCACTGAGGGAGAGGGGGAGTGAGCGAGCAGCTGCGTGGTGCTTGGTTGCCAGCCAGGTTACAGAATCACAGAATGGCAGGGGTTGGAAGGGACCTCGGGAGATCATCCAGTCCAACCCTCCTGCTAAAGCAGGTTCTCCTAGAGCAGGGTGCACAGGACATCATCCAGGTGGGGTTTGAATTTCTCCAGAGAAGGAGACTCCACAACCGCCCTGGGCAGCCTGTTCCAGTGCTCTGTCACCCTCCTCAGTCTTCTTTTCTTCAGGCTGAACAAGCCCAGCTCCCTCAGCGTTTCCTCATAGGGGAGGTGCTCCAGTCCCTTTATCATCCTAGTTGCTCTCCTCTGGACTCTTTCTAGGATTTCCTCATCTTTCTTGAACCGGGTTAAACCACGACACCCAGGCGTGACCTACTCAAGGTTTCACGAAGCCAGCGGTACCTGCTGCAGCACAGACCGGGGTCTCCTGCCTGTGCTGCTTGTGCCATGGGGAGCAAAGCCGTGCACTGCCTCAGGGGGCTGGTGGCAATCGATGCCAATGAGAGATGCTCTGATTCCATCCTCCTGGTATGGATGCTGCGGGCCACCGGCAGCGGGTGCCGTTTCTGCAGTAGGACGAGGCGGGTATCACTTTCACACTTTGCCCTGTGCCTCCTCAAGCTACACCAGAGGCTCCCATGGGGCTGGCTCAGGGGGATATCCTGGTGACACGTGTCACCCTCCCGTCTCACCTTGTCCTCGGGATATCCACATTGCACCACAGAGCTACAGGCCCTTACATTGCTGAGGAAGCAGGAAAACCCGGAGTTTAAATGCACAAAAATAGAAGAAGGGGAAGATAGGTCTGATTTTTTTTCTGACTTTCTGGTCTTCAGCATTTAATGCTCCAAAATAATTGTATTGCTCATTTGTGCCTTACTGGATGTGTCACAGGGCTAAAATTTAACAGACAAATTCCACCCTGTGGATTCTGTGAGTGAAATGGTCTGTTTGGTAGTGGCTAGGCAACGCTTTCTGAAACAAACATTACATGTACCCCAGAGGTTTTGGGTTTGGTTTTTTTTTTGTGTGTTGAGAAGCATCTTTTGATCATTTCATACTTTTCTGTAAGCAAGAGCAGCTTTGTCACCGCTGTTAGTGAACACATGGGGCTTTGCAGCGCTGCATGCAGGTTTGGGGTGCAGTTTCCTTCAAAATGGTGGTAGATCTGTTTCCTGGCACTGAGTCCCCCAGCACAGCCCATGCTTCTCAGAAATCAAACACATCACCATGAACAGTTTTAGCTCGGACCCCCCACTAGTTCATAGCCAAAGTCAAATCCTTGTTTGGATGGGGCGTTGGGGTTTTTTTGTTTATAAAATAAACCAGAAAGGAGTGGGGGATGAACAGAGTCACATACGTGTGTCCTCGTCAACATGGGTGGGTTGCCATTTGTGCTGGTTTTGGCTGGGGTAGAGTTCATTTTCTTCACAGTAGCTGGCATGGGGCTGTATTTTGGATTTGTGCTGCAAATGGCATTGATAACACAGGGATATTTCCATTACTGCTGAGCAGGGCTTACACAGAGTCAAGGCCTTTTCTGCTTCTCACCCCACCACACCAGCGAGGAGGCTGGGGGTGCACAAGGAGTTGGGAGGGGACACAGCTGGGACAGCTGACCCCAACTGACCAAAGGGGTGTTCCAGACCATATGGCGTCATGCTCAGCATATACATCTGAGGTAAGAAGAAGGAAGTGGGGGGACGTTCAGAGTGATGGCGTTTGTCTTCCCAAGTCACCGTTACGCGTGATGGAGCCCTGCTGTCCTGGGGATGGCTGAACCCCTGCCTGCCCATGGGAAGTGGTGATTGAATTCCTTGTTTCGCTTTGCTTGTGTGCAGCTTTTGCTTTATTTATTAAATTGTATTTATATCAACCCACATGCTTTCTCACTTTTACTCTTCTGATTCTCTCCCCCACCCCACTGGGGGAGAGGGAGCAAGCAGCTGTGTGGGACTTAGTCAATGGCTGGGGTTAAAACACACCACCATTCATTGATAAACAGTACATTAGAGTATGTGTGACATTAATCTGCTCATCCCTAGCAATACTCAACTGTTCTCAGTGGGTTTGGTATCAGTGAAGAATACCAATTGCTGAATAATACAAAGGTCCCTACACAGGTATCAGATGTTAACGACCTCCTCTTACTGTGCTGCCCTGGAGCTGAACCACTGAGCTGCACTGAAAGGACACACGCTCTTATTAATCCCCCTGTAAAAGTTGCAATCAAAGAAGGCATCATAGTCTCCATAGAAACAAGTGAAAAAATCTGCATAGATATCACAAGTAACTGAAAGGGCTCTGGCTGGAAATCTTGAAGTGCAGGTGCAGCCCAGGGTCTCCTCCCATGCTCTCCATGGCCCAGGACCCCCTTTCAGGCCAGCCTGGGTCCACCAGTCCCTGTCCCAGTGATGCTGTAGGACGCCAGTCTCCAGCTCCACCCCAGCAGTAAAGCTGGTGCCAAGAAGATGTGAATTTGAGCAGTGGTGCTAAACACTCACCGAGCCCTGCAGCTCTTCTGCGGAAAACAGAAATATCACAGACAGCATCAACTCAGGGAAAACAGAGCCCTGAACGGCGTAATCAGGTCCTCATGCTCACACTTGGTTTTGAGGAGGCGGGAGGGGAAGAGGCATAGCTCTCATCGGGGCAAAGACTGCAGCAGCGACCAGGTCTGCTTTTCTGCTTGTTTATTCTGGAAAGAGAAAATCAGCCACGTGGTTGGGAAACCAGGGGACTTCTGGGGGCTTTCGTATGACCAGAAGAGGGAGCACAAAAAAAAAGATTGCTTTCTGTAGTGGCAGAATAGGGGTCACATTAGGCACGACTCAGAAGGGATCTGAATCTGACCCAGGAGCAAAAAGAAGACAGCTGACAGGTAGCTTTGGCAGGAGGACACCCTTGTCGTCTATGTCCTCAAACCAGGCTTCCTCTGGAAGACACTGAAGAAGACATGTAGGACTGTATTTGTGTAAGGAAGCATGAATGGGTAAGCAAGTCAGACCTGGACAATGCTTAAGGGCGGAGTCCCATTAAGGGCCAAAGAATATGTCTGTTGCCCACCAACGGAGATGTCTCGCTTGGAAATTTGTGCCACTGGGTCAGACTTGGTCTGACATGTGAGTTAACCTGGGCATCTCTGCATGCTCCTGATGATGCTCAAATGTGCCCAACACAGGCATCTATCACGTCCCTCCTCTGGGCCATTGCACAATCCTATCCATCAGTCTTGCCCCCAAAGAATTTTTTCTTGCCTGTGTTCTCCTTGATCCTTTTTACCCTTTATACCTTCTACCTACACTCCTCTGCTACATTAAATGTATTTTTTCCTCCTTGCTATTTACTGCCTTCGGGTTTTTGTAGAATGTTATCCTTTCCAACTCGAATCACTGCCAAGCTTTATAAAATACATGTTTAGTCTTTCTTGTATAAAAAAAATTCTCTCCAACCCTTTCCTTTCTAATGACACTTTTCTCTGAATTCCCTCCAATTCGTCCATGTCAGTCTGGCATTGATATGCCCAAGCCAGGGGTACTGTTCCACCTGTGCCACATGCAGCTGGATCACCACCTCCCTGGAAGATAATGGGTTTACCCCTGTGTGTAGCCCCAAAATCATACTCTTTAGTGCCTATACAAGCCACTTCTAATTGGTTTCCCACTGCTATCTCTAGGGGATTTTTTTCATTTCTAGTGCTCTGTAAGTATCTCTCTCCTGCAGAACAGCTGAGTCTTCGATTATTTTTCCCCAGATGTATGAGACTGCATTTTCCAAGATGGATCTTTTCCGTTACCATTATTCCCTATTTCTAACCTTTACCTTCCCTTCTACCACTTCCACTCTTGCTAATCTCCCCAGCTCCTTGCAAGGCAGCATCCTCTGCTCATTTATGGATACAGTATATCCTGAGCAGAAAGCAAACCTAGGAACACATTTGAAGTTGACAATTTGTTCCCTTGTGAGAGGCATCTGTTAGCATCTATAGATAAATGGCAAATTATTTTTCCCTCCGTGCTTGCTACTTGCTCCTGCTTGGCATGCTGGAGAGAAACAGAGGGCTAAAGCTGAGGATCCCTCTCCCACCCCTTACTCCCCACGGCTGCTAACCCATCTGTGTGAAGGGAACAGAGCTGCCTCGTGGAAGCTAATCCTCCTCCTCCTCCCAACTACAGATGCTCATTCATGTCATCTGCATGGGGGAAGAGATGATCTTGCCCCCCTTGTGCTGCTTACGGTTCCTTACAGCTCACCAGGGAAGCAATTCCACAAAAAGAAAACACAAATCCCAGCAGCTTCTCTCCAGGACTTCTTCCCATTTATCATTTCTCCCTCTGTTTATCACCTTCCTTGCCAGCCTCAGGCAGTGTAGAAGTACTCAGACAAGAAGAAGTCCTAAACTTGTTTTTGTGATTCAATGAATCAAAAGTTCTCCTTTGTGAGATGTTTTTTTGTAGAAATGCTCACAATTTCTATACAACCCCCCACCAGAGTCAATGAGGGCGCAGGTGTTTTCTAATCTTCCCCTTGCCATCTAACTCTCATCAGCGCTGATGGTCAGTGCTGAGGTAGACAGGCTGGATGTACCAATTTCAAGTGCTAGTCATATGTTTTCATCCTCTTGCTCTGTATTTTCCCTAGCCAGGGAACAGAGATTTCTCTTAACAGTCATGGTTTAACCCCAGCTGGCAACTCAGCCAGGATGGCTGGCAACTCGGACGTGGGATGGGGGAGAGAAGTGGAAAGGTAAAAGGGAGAAAACTCATGGGTTGAGATAAAGACAGTTCAATAAGTAAAGCAAAAAGCAGAAAAAAAGCAAAAGCCACACAAGCAAGCAAAGCAAAACAAGGAATTCATTCACTGCTTCCCATGGGCAGGCAGGGGCTCAGCCATCCCCAGGAAAGCAGGGCTCCATCACATGTAACGGTGACTTGGGAAGACAAACGCCATCACTCTGAACGTCCCCTCACTTCCTTCTTCTTACCCCAGATGTATATGCTGAGCATGATGCCATATGGTCTGGAACACCCCTTTGGTCAATTGGGGTCAGCTGTCCCAGCTGTGTCCCCTCCCAACTCCTTGTGCACCCCCAGCCTCCTCGCTGGTGTGGTGGGGTGAGAAGCAGAAAAGGCCTTGACTCTGTGTAAGCCCTGCTCAGCAGTAATGGAAACACCCCTGTGTTATCAATGCCATTTGCAGCACAAATCCAAAATACAGCCCCATGCCAGCTACTGTGAAGAAAATGAACTCTACCCCAGCCAAACCCAGCACATGCTCTCAGGGTGGATCAGACAGCATTGTATTCAGAACAATATAAATAAAGATGCAGACAAGAAAAGTTATAAAGTTTAAATCCTCAAAGTACAACACTGATTTCAAGCAACAGGTCTTAAACTTTTACCTATTTTTTTTTAAAAATCTCACATCATCCTAGAGTGGAAGCAGACAACCATCCCCATGCTGCAGCGGAGGAGAGCAACACAGAGAAGCACAAGGCATGTCAGAGCTCTCCTTTGGGTTCTGCAGCCCCCAGAAGCTGTCAGGGGTATTTCTGAGTTCTGCCCAGAAAGATTAACAACAACATTTTCTAGAGATTGTTATTTATTGCTGGTACCAAATTTGAGAGTTCTTCAAACCTGCTGTGAGACGCTACGGAGTCTTCTAACCTATGGTTCCTGCGGGAGCAGTGGCAGATCTCAGCTTCCAAAATCAGTGTCAAAGCATTTTATCAGGTCGTATGAGAGGGGACACCACTGGAGGCAAATGTATCTGTGTGGGTGCTGCTGCCACTATTCGTGACTAATAAGAAGAGTGTGCAGGTCCACTGAGATACTGGGAACAACCCTTGTAAGTGAAGGGGTGAGGAGGAGTCAGGGCAAAGCTCAGAGAAGTTGGGGGAAGGAAGGGAAAAGGCTGAAATCAAGAAATGCATTTGGGCAGCAAAATACCTCATTATGGCACTGCAGGCTCAGACCATGCACCTCCATGCGTTTTTTTCCTCTGAATTTCTGGTATTTCTGGCTCCTTTCCCCAGGAAAAATGCTGCTCTGAAATGACAGCTAACAGCGTAAGACTCCTCGTAGGGTTACAGCTTTGAGGAGAAATACCCAGTTACTTCTGCAGCCAAATGTGATGGATGAAAGCATTTAGCATCAGGTCTTTGGAACCGCCTTTCCTACCACTGGGCAAAAAGAGCCTAAATCTCCAGTGAAACCCTCAAGTGTCAGGCACATGAGGATAATAAGTATGCTATTAATGCCCTAAGAAAGCAACAGAAGATAAAATAGCCCCTTTTTCATGACAGTAAGGTGAAGCAAAATATACATATCTATGTTGTGTATACATATTTATCCATACAAAATATCAGACACTACTTTAAATGTTTGCTTTTATAATAACAAAAAGTGAGATGTTATATTCAAAAAGGGAAGGTTAATGAAATCTGCAAGCACCACTTGGAAAGCGGATGCAACGAGAGAGAGCAGTGGCCATTTATCTCTTTTTCCTGATGCCATGAAGGAAAAGATTAACGGAGGGGTAGAAGCAAAATCTATGAGGGCAGCTTTGATTGCTTATTTGTTGCTGTGTTATGTCTGCTATGCCTAATGAAAATCAATGCTTCTTAACACGGGAGCTGGGCAGAAATAAAAGACTTGCAGTCTAAAAGGAGGAGAGAGAGAATGGTAGTAATTCAGATGGAGACCGTGAGTCAGGGTGGGTTTCATCTTACCAGTTGTAGACATGTAAAGTGTGGATGTGTCCAAGAGAGGAACTTCAAAGACACAACTCCTCTCATTCCAAAGTCTACACCTGAAACAGTGGGTAGCTCTTACCTTGAAAAAGCCTCTTTCTCCATACTGAAAATGAAAAGTGTTCCCATCAAACATGCTCATGTATCCTGCAGATGTCTAAAGTTACTCAAAATTAATATAGACCCCATATAATTCAATGACGCCACACAGAGCCATCAGCAGAGCAGGGCGTTTGCCCCTGGACCATTCAGGGCTGGCCAGAGTTGTACCATCTTGTGATTAGCAGCCAATTATGGGGCAGCACTAAGGGAGCACAGGCCTGAGGCTGGGAGCTGGCAGTGGTGGGAACTGAGAGTGAAGCAGGAGACTTTTTCCAACCCCATATCTATGATAGACAAAAGAAAGTAGAAGGCCGGGAAGAGGGAATACGCATACAAACACTGTCTTTCAGTTGTGGGTTATGGCACCTTTAAGCAGGAGTTGTATAGACCTCATCATTAAATCCTGAGAACTTCTCAGGGACTCCTAAGATAGAAGGGACAGTCCTTTGGATGCAGATAATAAACACCCTGAATACTACCAAAGGTATTACAGTGCCCTTATATAAATCACTGTTACCCTCTCCTCTGGAATGCTGTGTGAAACTCGGATCACTCAGTGTCAAGAAGAAGACAGCAGAATAGTGAAGGCAAGATTCAGAGAAGGGCAGCAAGGCTGGTGAGGAAGAAAATATTTCAACTGTGCATCTCTGGGAGGAAAGAAACAGGAAGAGACATGACGATATGCATAATAACCAAGATGAAGAGGGATTGGGTCACTGTGTCCACTTTAGTTCATATAAGTGTAAGATGATTGTTGGTAAGCCAAAATGTGGAAGTGAGGGCTACAGAAGTGGATCTCATGGATACCTCTTCTCTCTTCCCCTTCCCCTTTCCCTGCCCCTTCCTTCCTCCCTTCTTGGTTAGCTTTCCACTGAATTGGGGACCAGACCACCTGCCTGCACAGCTACCCAGGCTCAACTGCCAACAGAAGAGAGGAGACAGGACTGTGGGTTGGGTTTGTGCAAGCCCCCAGCGCAGCAACAGCATATGTTAAGGTTGGCTGGGTCAGTCATGACATCCCATCTCAGCTTCTCCAGAACAGAGCCAATATTTTTAGCCTATATAAAATCCCTAAACTGGTTGGTTCTCAAAAAAATAATCAGACTTGAGAATATCTATGTCCTTCTTCTAACAGTTTGTGAATAGCCAGAACCCTCGGTTTGACTCCAAAAGGAGAATACCCCAGAGAAGAGCCAATACTGTAACTTCACAGTTAAAGAACCTTCTACCACTAATGCAGTTCTGCAAGGCAAAGCTAGAAGCACTGAGGGCAGAGAACTCCCATAGTCATACCAGTGTTATTGGCTCACATCTTTGCAAGTTCCCAAGTTCCTCTGGAAACTTAAGAGAAATAAAAATATATCCTCTTGGCTGTGAACAAAGCCATTGGCCGACTCATGACTCACATGAACCTATCACAGGTGCAGTCAATGCAACTAGAAGTGCGTACTTCCATGATGGAGGGGAAAAATTCTAAATACAGCAGAACTGGACTGCGAAACTCATTGCTACAAGACACCGCTGACGTCTACGTCTTGGCTCAGTAAAACAAAGCAGAAGATTTTTCTTTAACACAAATCCTTCTGGAATGTTATTTGTTTGATTTTTATGTACAGGACTGAACTGCATCGGATATTGCAGTGATTCAGCATGGCAGCTCCTGTATTCGTGTATGAGATGACATTGCCAATAAGACAAATACAGTTCTCGGGCAGAAGTACATCATCGTTAGATCAGCAGGATAAATTTCAGTTTCCAAGAACAAGTTTACTCAGCAATCTGTGTTCATACTGAAGAATACATAATCATCCCGGTATCTCATAAATGACTTCGCTCCTGCATCCAAGTCATTTATATAGAATAAAGCAAAATAATACAAAATTTGTTTTAAATTTAATAGGAAATTACAAATTAGGCAATTTTTTTTAAAGGTCCTTATTCATTCATTTGATGCTGAAAGAAATATGCCTAAATAGTTCAGTTCATCTCTCATGGATAGTAAGTAATGCTTCCCATCATTCCTGATTTCCTATTTGCTTTGATTTTCTCTGCAGCCTTGTCTTATTACTCTTTTAAGTCTGTGCAAATGGTTTTATTTTCCACATTTATTTTTGCTCACTTCACTTATTTCAAGACTTGTTGCTTTATTAACCATTATATTTCCTCCCATCTGTGATTTCTCTTTTTTGGGGAGATAAATCATTTTTCTTCATTTGTAATAGCTTATGATTAGTAATTCAGTTCTTCTGAGGAAAGACTAAGTTACTTTATATGTGAAAGCCATTTATTTTATGAACAGCAGGACCAAGAACTGAAAGGGCTAAAATGGTCCTGCTCAGAATACCTGAATTGCCCAATCCCACAATTGAGTTGCACTGATTTTAATGTAACTCCACCTGGGAGGAAAATTATGTGATAATTTCGTGCTACATCCCATATGTGTTAACAAAGATTTCCTGAACAAGCATACCTAGGGGCCAGTGTCACAGACTCAAAAGAACTACAGTGAGCAAGAATCTAAGAACTGGAATGGTGATGCTTAAGCAGGATGGAAAAAAGAAGCAGAAGGCAACTCAGCCTGCATGGACATGCTAACTCATGTTCCAGTTCTCAGCAAGTGTATTGCCTTGCCTTCAGAGGATTAAAACAGTAACCTGTCTAAAACTGAACTGTGCAGAGTTCAGAGATCTCAGAAGAGGAAAACTGAGATGATCTTCTCTGAGATAATTCCAGTCCCATGAGTAAGACAGGTAGTAGAAGATTTGGACTACTTCTTCTGCAAGTAAACTTCTAGCTGTGCAACTGAAAGTACCTGGAAGTCTTACATCATGTTGGGTGTTCCACTGGCAAAGGAGCAACCGTGGGTGGATTAATCTAACTCTCATGGGTAGGGTAGGTTACCCAGGGTTGCTAGAGCAACCGCTGACCATAGAAAAACTAGAGTCAAAGAAATGCCTCACTGAGAGGCACTTGAACAGTTTGTTCTTTTTAAATAGTCATTCCTCTTAACCCCTACCTTTTCGTTGGCAAGGTATATGGTGACAAGTAAGCTAGATATTAACAAATTCTAATTTACCAAAGGCATAACAAGATGTAGGGGCTGGAAGGTGTCACTGGGCAACTTCAAACCAGAAAAAAAGCCATACCTTTTAACCAGGAAAATAATGAACCAAGAAATTAATGACACAGACTACTGTGGAAGTTGCTGATTCCTCCTATCTTGACATATGGAAGCCAGGACTGAATGCCTTTTTGGCAAACACGCTTTATCCAAACAGAAACACTGCTGGGCTTGGTAAAAGGTACCGCATAAAGTATAATTGCTTGTGACGTATGGGCCATCAGGCCAGATGAGCTAATTGTCCCTTGTGGCCCTCTGCTTTATAAATCTATTAACTAGAATTTGGGATTTATAGAGTAGTGGACCAGAAGAGGCAAGTGTGATTGAGGCTGTACAATCAGTTCTATCAAGATTCCCTTGGGAACTGTTGGCAAAAATCCCATCATACGGGCAGTACTTGCCACAAATCACAAAAGGAAAAGGCTTTTATAAATGAGGGTGAGGAGGCCGAGAGGGGAGAAACAGCGTTTGTTAGTTGTTAAATCCATAAATATTTAGGAATTTGTTGCTTTTTTAGCATTTAGAGAGTTTAGACTCAATGGCAGTTTCCCTGATGGAAACAGAGATCTTTGCAATGACCTGCTGAGAAATAACAAGAAATATGCTAATCACCGCATAAGCTTGAACTTTGACAAATATAAACCCACTTTCCATTTTCTGTTCTGTTTCTACCAAAACCAAACAACACAAAATTTGACATGACTCATGTTATCTTACAGAACATTTTATTTGGCAAGCTTAACCTAATCAAAGGGAAATCACTCTCAGGTAGAGGAACTGCATCGCTGACCTGTCAATTACCCTCACTGTAAAATATATATTTTTAAAATGTCCTAACATTTCCCTTAATGCCAACACTCAGAAGGAATTTACCTATAAACTTCAATTTTCCTGTAGTGCTTAAAATACAGCAGACATAAAGAAACAGCCCACAGGCCTGGGTGCCTGTGAAAAACCCTGACCAAAACGGGCTTTAATATAGACAGAGACATTAGTAAACTGAAAGCAAAGTCCAGGTCCTAGCTATTTTGAACTCTCATGTGAATATTTTCATATGTGTGTCATAAAATATTACTGTTAAACAGGCTTCAAAATGCTGGCTGTGTGTTCTCCATGCTCACCTATCTCTAACAGTGCCAAGAATAATGGCAACACTGCCATCGATCTCCTGTTACATTTCTGAAGTCTGCATTGTGCCCTGGACATTTTAAAAGTAGGCACATATCCCTCTTCTAGAGGGCCAAGAAAAGTAGATGACTGGTTTCAGCAGGGTGGATAATAGGTCCAGCCTGGAGAAAAGGAGGTGGAGGGGAGACCTTATCGCCCTCTACAACTACATGAAAGGAGGGTGTAGTGAGGTGAGGGTTGGTCGCTTCTCCCAAGCAACAAGTGATAGGATGAGGGGAAATGGCCTTAAGTTGCACCAGAGGAGGTTTAGATTGGATGACAGGAAAATTTCTTCACAGAAAGGGTTGTCAAGCACTGGAACAGGGCTGCCCAGGGAAGTGGTTGAGTCCTGATCCCTGGTGGTATTAAAAGCCAGGCAGACCTGGTGCCTAGGGACATGGTTTAGTGGTAGGATGGCAGGTTAACGGTTGGACTTGATGATCTTAAAGGTCTTTTCTGACCTAAACGATTCTATGATTCTATGATTCTGATTCTATGACTGGGGGAGCGAAGTTCCTTCCACTGTAAGAGAAGATCAGATTCATGACCACTTGAGGAACCTGAACACACCTAAGTCTATGGGACCTGACAAGATTCATCCCAGAGTCCTGAGGGAATCGGACGATGGAGTTGCCAAGCCACTCTCCATACTTGAAAAGTCATGAAGTCATGGCAGCCAGGTGAAGTCCCTGAGGGCTGGAAAAAAGGGAAAGATTGCACCTATTTTTAAAAAGGGTAGAAAGGAAGACCCCGGGAACTACTAACCTGTCAGCCTCACTCACCTCTGTGCCTGGGGAGATCATGGAACAGATCCTCCTGGAAGCTCTGCACATGGAGGCCAGGGAAGTGATTCCAGACAGCCAGCATTGTTCCACAAAGGGCAAGTCCTGCCTGACCAACCTAGCGGCTTTCTATGATGGAGTGACTGCATCAGTGGGCAAGGGAAAAACAACGGATGTCATCTATCTGGACTTCCGTAAAGCCTTCAACCCGGTACCCCAGAACATCTTTCCCTCTAAATGGGAGAGATATGGATTTGATGGGTGGATTGTTCGGTGGATAAGGAACTGGTTGGATGGTCACACCCAGAGGGTAGTGGTCAACAGCTCGATGTCCAGATGGAGACCAGTGATGAGTGGTGTCCCTCAGGTGTTCATATTGGGATCAGTACTGCTTAATATTTTCATCAATGACATAGTGGGATTGCGTGCACCATCAGCAAGTCTGCAGATGACACCAAGCTAAGTGGTGCGGTTGACACACCAGAAGGACGGGTGTCATCCAGAGAGACCTGGACAAGCTGGAGAGGTGGGCCTGTGTGAACCTCATGAGGTTCAACAAGGCCAAGTGCAAAGTCCCGCACCTGCGTCAGGGTAACCCCCAGTATCAATACAGGCTGGGGGAAGAAAGGATCTAGAGCAGCCCTGCCAAGAGGGACTTGGGGGTGCTGGTGGATGAAAAGCTGGACATGAGCCGGCAATGTGCGCTGGCAGCCCAGAAGGCCAACCGTACCCTGGGCTGCATCAAAAGCAGCATGGCCAGCAGGTGGTGATTCAGCCCCTCTACTCTGCTCTGATGAGACTGCAGTACTGCGTCCAGCTCTGGAGTCCTCAGCACAGGAAAGGCATGAAACTGTTCCTCCCAGAGGAGGAACAGCCCAGAGGAGGGCTACAAAAATGATCCGAGAGATGCAACACCTCCCGTATGAAGAAAGGCTGAGAGAGTTGGGCTTGTTCAGCCTGGAGAAGAGAAGGTTCAAGGGAGACCTGATTGTGGCCTTTCAGTACTTAAAAGGGACCTATAAGAAAGATGGGGACAAACTTTTAGCAGGGCCTATTGCTATAGGACGAAGGGTAATGGTTGAAACTAAAAGAGGGTAGATTTACACTGGATATAAGGAGGAATTTTTTACAGTGAGGGTGGTGAAACACTGGAAGAGGTTGCCCAGAGAGGTGGTAGATGACCCATCCCTGGAAATATTCAAGAGTTATCCCAAACTCTCAGATTTTTAATCCACCCGTAACTATCTAGCCCTGTAACAACGTGGTATTGCTATCGTTAGCAACAGGCCTGACGGAACCTGGTCACTTGCTCTCACTGGGCTTTTCTTGACTTTACTGCAGTTTTATTTTAATTTGGTTTAGTTGACACAGCAATTCTTTAATCTTGGCCAGATATCGATGACTAATTTGTTTTACTTGTGTTTACCTTCATAGGGTACAATTATAGTTTGATAGTAGTTTATAGGCAGAAATAACAAGCATACAGTCCATGTAGCACGAGATATTTATGACTCTAACACAATGACGTGGTATAGAGAAATACAAGCCTGGCACAATGGAAGAGGCTTTGAGAAAGGGAGACACAGGACGCAGCACAAGGAGTACTGGCAGGGGCTGATGAGAGATGGGGCTGGCACTGGAAACCTCATCGCTATAAATAACTCAGCCCTGGTCAATTAAAGGAAATGCAGACCTGAAGTTGGACAAACCTGCTTTTAGAAGGAACAAAGAGAACACAGAAATAATATCTAACATACGAAAATGGCACCAAATATAGAATATTTGGGTGTAACCTGAAGCTGTGGAACAACGAAGAGCAAAGGCATAGAAGTATGTTAGGAAACAGAAAAATGGCCCCAAATGGATCCTAGAGGGAGGAGGAAGAAACCGTCAACACAGATATTGTATTCCTCCCGACAAACAATTCCAGATGCTGATGATTTTTCATAAGATCCCACAGCCCTCAACACCACTACCAGACTGAAACCACAACCCTAGGACCCAGAGAAACAGTAGAAGAGCGAGTATAACACAAGGAAAAGGTGTGGAAACTAAAAAATGTGAGAATAACTACTGTAAGTGATTTTTTTTTTTCTGAAACAGTTAAATCTAGCCTAATAATGATTAGACTCTTAAGATTTCAGTTATACTAGCAATAAATTCTTGGCTTTACTAACATATAACATGTGCTTTCTCCTTGTCCATAAACAAGATTTTGAGTATATTAACCCAAACAGTGACTGCTGCCCTCCAGCCCCTCCTTTGGGAGAAAACAGGTATTAGGAATCTGCATCCTTCATTGCACAGGCCCATTGAGGCTAAAGGATTGAGCCTACCTAATAGGCAGACAGGGTTGTCTGAGGTATCCTACTGTTCTAAGGAGTAGATTTAAGACTGGCTAGATTAGTCACATTAATTATTTCAACATTAATACTCAGTAACAAATGGCTTTTGCCTACAGATTATGATTTATCATCTTAGAGATTTGGTACCTAAAGGCAAGGTCCCTTCACACATAGGATCTTGACTGGGAAGGACTAATGCAACATCCCTGTGAGAAGCAAAGCAATTCATCATCTCATATTCCCATCTCTGATACTTGCTGTTGCTGTTTTGCCAAGAGTCCACAAGGATTCCAACCTGCTCACGAGCCCCAAGTAGCATAACTACAGGGAGAGAAAAGTCTCACTTCATTGCTTCTGCTCTAAAGCGATCAGAATTTCCATATATTCAGCACAGGGCTGGAAACTAATAAAGATGGAAACCATCTTTATGATTAAGGGTACTGACTGTCTTCAACTAACTGACTTGCTACAAATTCAAAACAGTCCATTTTAGGGTCTATATTAAAGTTATTACATAAGTTAAAATATAGGCAATTAACCTCCGTACATTTTCATTAATTATACCTTCATTTTGGGGGGAAGAGGGGAAGGATAAAAATATACATTTTTAAAAACTAGTCTCTTCTTCCTTTAATGAACCAGCCCCAAAGCCCAGCTCTTATACAGATGTTACAGCACTGACCCTCCCATTGCTAAAATGGACAGAAATAATGGCACTCCTGTTTTCCCAATGCTTTTTACATTGGGTATTTTCTCAATTCTGTCCCTTCTTCGTTGCGATAAAGAACACAGTTGCTATGGCACAAGGTTAAACCAAACAGCTCCCGTTCTCTCAGGAAAGAGAACAGCTTACTTCACTAAGTGTAGCAGCTTGGGACAAGTCTTTCTTTCAGATCTGAGTGAAATTAAAGCAAGTTTCATTTCTAAGCTTTGAATTCACCTATGAAAGCCTGAATAGAAATGCATGGAATACATATATTCTACGGCTGGCTGGCAAAGATGCAAAACCAATTCTTCTAGGCCTGTAGATTATTAAGACAGCCCCCTCGCAAAAAACCCTGGCCATCAGTAAATGTATCACTGAATCTCAGTCAGGAGATAAATAGCCATTTTAGGGAAGGAATTGTGATCTCAGGAAGGTCTGGCTTCCTGAGCAGCACAGGTGAATTGGCAATTGGAAAAAAAAAATGGATGAAATCCCACAGTGTGCTAATAAGATAGATGCTATCCACCTCTTATGGCAGCCTGGAGAACGGTGCACAGCAGTTACATGCCCTGCTGAGGTCTCAAAATAAGTCAGTAGGAGCTTGAAGAACTGAACCTTGGGCTTACAGGCATCTGCTTCGGCCACCACACCACCAGGAACAATGAAGGATGGAAGTTTCAGAGCTATCCTGTGGGCACAAATATAACAGCAGGCCAGTTTTCCTGCTCGTGTGAGCACGTAGGCATGTGTGTAATAATTACATACAGAATCCCCTACATCTCAGACATGACTTTTCATGTGGAAAAAGCTAGATATGCACAAACAAGCTCAAAGCATCCATCCATCTACAGTGCAAGTTACTCCCTCAGGCTTGTGACTAAAAGTATTCCTCATTCAAAAGAAACACCATAGCAGTTCCCTCCCTGGTGTCTGTCAGAAAATAACTCATTCAGAAAAACTGACACTCTTTTTTAAACAAATAAATTTTAATAACAAATGTTCAACATTTTAAAATTACATTTTAGCTCAAAAATCATTCATTTTTTCACAAACTCTTGGAGATCAAGGTATTAACAATATATCATATTTCTTCATTTAGGACAGAACAGCCAATAGATAAAATGATTTGTGACTTGCGGTACCATGCATTCAAGAATGCAAGTTCATAAACTACGAACGAACAGAATTATTTCTTCAATAAAGTGGAAAATCATAAATTGTGTGGAACATAGATTCCTGCATGCCACCACACCAGCCCCCTAAAAGTGAGGAACGTTGTTTTGATGCCTTCACAGCACCTCACAGGCTTCACTGTCTCCAGTTTTCACTCCAGAAGAAATATGCAGCTTGAGAGAATTTAGGACTGGGAAAGTTCATATACATGCTGAGCGATTCCCTAAGAAATATGGCCTACTAAGAGAATAGCAATGACTTAGGGAAGATGGAGCTGACTTCTTGAAGAATGTCCATTCTGTCACACATCAACTACATCGTATCAGTATCTGCTTCTATATAGCTCCATGATTCAAATGAATAATGTTCAAGAAGCATGTCTTTCCCACACTTCAGGACATTTTTTTCTGCTGATGTTGCTTTTAAATTATTTTTCAGGACCTTATCCAATAGTACACAGCTTTTTCCTGAAGTGGAAGTAATTCAGGGACACAAATATGCAGGCTGGTCTTTATGTCCACATTCATTATAGAAGAAGTATTGAGTTCTCCTGGATGCTGAAAAGTGCCATGGTGCAAGCGATGCAGCAAACTTGACTGGTCAATAAGGGTCCTACGGTGCAGGATGATGACTGAAGCTGAACTGTGAAAAATACCAGAGTAGAAGAACCTGTCAAAGAATGAACATGATAAGTACATTCAACATTAAGCATAATAGTTTATTCTCTTATGTAAATAAAAAAGCATTAATTAGGAATTCAATATACAAAAAAATGCTAAGTAGGAGACCTTGTCAAACCCACGCACACTGTGTACTCACTAGTGGCACCTAAACCTCCCAAGGTACTGAGATGATCCTGCCCACTGCTACTGTGACCCTCTATATCCTACTCACTCCAACAGGATTTAAGAGCTTAAGAGTCCCAAGAGCAATCATCCCCTTTTTAAACAGTTGCCTTGACTTATGCAGCCAAAGAATATTTGCTTCCTGATTAAACTTTCTCTGCTACTTTCTTTGAGCTGGGTTGGAAACAACAGCCAGATTCAATCACCCAACCTTCCCAAGAAGTCACACTAGGTAAAGTTTTCCTCTACATGAACTTGGGAAACCAATATCTGGAAAAAATAAAAATAAAAAAATCTAAGTGATGCTGTGACACCTCCCTATTTAGAACAAAAATATGGCAGTCCATATGAGAATGAGAAAGAGAAATGGTAACATAATAGTTCTTTCTGAAAACAAACTGGATAAAAGCCTGAGTTTGCTTCAAAGATGACTTTAGAGACTACTGGACCAGCTGTTCATCCCTTCATACCAGCCACATCCAAAGCTACTCAATTAAAACAGACTGAGGGAAACACTTCCATATCTAAATAGATGACTAATGCTCATAATTTAGTAAAGGAAGACTTTCATCATTTTAAAACAGCTCTAGTGAAACAGCAGATCCTTCCCTCTCCGTCTTAGACCCCCAGCGATTATTTGGAAAGCAATATACATTTTTCTACATATTCTCCGCTAACCAGTAGGCCTTGAAATCAATGGCACCAGCAGAACAGAGCCAACACCCTTATTTTTTGGTGTTGATAGTGAAAGTTCTTCCTATTTAGATTACGCATTTCTCATCCTCAAGTAAAGAGCAAAGTTCAGACAGCTGAGCCCATTGCCGTGCTAACGCTCCAGATCCTCAGCAAGCATGCAGCCTCAGGAATGGGGCTGCATGCTGGGAAGCTCCTGCATGGCACTGTGAGAGGACTGCAACAGCTCCACCTAAAATTAAGCAATGGCAAGTCATGGAAGGGTGGTGGGTTTTTTTAAGAGTCCTTTTCTGCTGCTTTTTCCCTCAGTAGTAGGGTGCAAAACACTCCACCTCCTTTGCTCCTACCTCTGTTTCCATTACCCTGCTGTTCTCGTCCCGTCATACAAATGTACTTTGTCAGTACTTTAAGAATCCAGGACAAATTGCACTAATAATCGTGTTTTTCCATAGAATATATCAGACAGTAAGTGGATTAAACATCCATATCCTGCCCTATTGATGCCTGTTAGTATTGATTAAGAGAAAAAGATTGGGAATAGCAGATCAATTCATAAGACAGCTTCATCTGTGGTTTCTCTGCCTGCATTTGCCTGATTATTGCCCGTTTTGATTCAGTGGTGTGGACATCAAACCACTAAAAATTACAAATCAGTCACTGGAAAGCCATCATATGACAGTGTCTTTGACTAGTGGCCATGAGATCATGACTTTTTTAAACATGCCTATGACAGACTTGTAAACCCTATTACAGTTCCAGTAAGTCTTCAAGAACTGTAGCAAGATGCCAGACCAGTAAGCAAATAAGTGAGAATATGAAAGTACAATGGTCCCTGGAGCGGGTTCTTCTAATTCGATGAAGATTAAAATTTCACATGCAGTCTTTCCTACGTGCATAGGATGTCATGCGAGTGAGTTGTACCACTGCCTCTTGTAAAGTTGCATCTGAATCCCTGAAAAAATTAATTTTCAGATTTTGTATGGAGGGAAAGAAGACCCAGAGTGAATGGATTTTATTGAGCGAATATCAAAGAGAAACTCCTAGAAGGTGTTTTTTTAAAACAAAAACCTAAGGGAAGAGTATAGTGTGCAATTTCTATCAGAAAATATAAAAAGAAAGAAAAAGCAAATGACACTACAGGAAGGAAATAACGACAAGGCTTTATGTGTGCATTGCCTGGATGACGAGAAACATTGAAAGAGTTATGCTTAGATACGCGGTACAAACAACCACAAGATAATCTCATAGCTGAACTGTTCATACTGAACCGTTAATGGAACTTGTTTAGAAGGGACGAGAAGAAGGGACACTGCGAGGCACACATTAATAAGTTGGCCTGAGGGACCAAGGCAAAAAAGACATGGTTCCAGTCTGCTTTGAGATACAAAGAAAAGAAAAGATTAAAAGTTGCAAGAGTGAGACAGAAAAGTGTAAAATGTAAGGCTTGAGATTTCGGCTTTGTGAAGAGACTGCAATTGCAAATATAACTCTGGACAGCATGCCAGCACCATTTGACCCATGTGTGTATCGACAATCATTGCTCTGGATGGTCCGGGTAAACTGTTTATCATAAGCAAGGAGCAAGAGCAAAGAATAATGCAGAGCTGAAGGGAGTGAAAAAACTAATTTATAGCAATATATTTATTCACTAAAGTAAAATACCTTTTATTAATCACTGCCAAATTGGTAACTGTAATAAACAGGAACTAACACAGATATTTAACCTCAATTATTCTTCACAGCTCATAAATAATAGAAGGAAAACAGGGATTATTCCTGGGAAAAACTAGTAATGCGTTATCTCTAAAATACAGTGGGAGCAGTAAAGGTGGCTTTGCAAGAAGGTAACACACAACTGCTTCAAGATTCTGCTTCCTGTTTGTATTGAGAAAAAAATATTTAAGATGCGCTCATTGAACATAATTACAGATGCTTTCAAAGTTCGTCAAATATTTAACTACTTAATCTTCACAATGTCTCGATTAAATAGATGTTTCCTTGTACCCCCAATTTACATAAGAGAAACATCTTTTAAAGCTTATTTTTAAAAGTAGATTTGTTTCTTTCATGTGGCACTCAGAACTGCAGAATTTACTGTATAGATGCCTTTGCAGGTGCAGCTTTGTAGATGCAGACACAAATGAGAGGGTTTCAGCTCTTTGATTATTGCTGCCAGTCAAGCCAATATTCACTACAGGCTTCAAGACATGGATGTAAATAAGTAAAAGGACAAAACCATATCTGCAAATTTCCAGTCCAGCCTGAGGCTCCTTCAAAGTTCAGCATGGAGAAGAAGGGCCCGGCTCATGACTGTGCCCCACGAGGACTTGGCTGTGTCAAGAGCAGTCTTTGCAGGTTCTTGGCACTTCACCTCCCGCTCAATCTATTGGTGGATGCTGCTTTTCTGAGCCAAATTTCCAAGAGGGAAGGGAAGGGAAGGGAAGGGAAGGGAAGGGAAGGGAGGCAGTGGGCTTATTTTAAACTCGACATTTCAGCAGAGAAAATATATAGAATAATTGAAAAGACTTGCAACAAGAATATAAAATTTATGCATAGATTTTGATCAAAGAATTACTGGTTGATCTAACATGAGATTCAGAAGCTCTATGCAAAAGTATATAAAAATAGTATCGCTAGATGAATGAACTTGGATGTTCCTAGGGCATAATACTTTTTCATGGATGATCTGAAAGATAATTCACCTGTACCTTAATTAAATTTTTAGAAGTTACCAAATGAAGAGCGGCTGCCAGACAGCGAAAGAGAACAAAAGGAGAAAATGGGGCTTCTGCTCCCGCAGTACATGCACGCAACTCTGCTTAGTCTTATTGGGTATTCTGCTTGAGCATCTGATGGCAGAAGCTGAATCTTAAATGAGATAACATTTAATCAGGTTTACTTTCATTTAAAAAAAAATAAAAACAATCTGGAAAAAAAATAAAGCCTAACATTACTCATTTCATTTTAAGCCCAACACTACCTAGCAACAGGATGGGACTATTGGTGACACAGAAACACAGAACACACAGACGCACACAAATGCATGCAGGCACAAGAGTCCTCCATACTGCTGAAATAATAACTCTAGAAGAGCAGCGTGGTGCAGGTCCCATAGTGATGGGGACAGTTATATCGGTTTACTGAGCTGTGAACAGGACAGGCTCAACACGCCTTTGAAACTTAGGGTAAAACTTAGTCGACTGGAAAAAAGTAATAAACAGGCAACAATACTCAGGTAATAATAACAACACTCACAGCAGAAAATACAACACAGTGATTAAGAATATGCGAATGAGCCTTTACATAATGATATGCAATGCTGCATAAACACTAGTGAAAGTAATTTAATACACACAAAATTGTAATTCTGCAAGTATTTGACACCAATGAAAATCCAGGAGAGGAAATGTTTGCCGTAGTTGCTAACAGCATTGCAGTTACAGAGGAGAAGATTAAACAGAGCCTGAAAATTTAGAAAAAGGGTACAGTGGATGAAACCACGGGATAAGTTTGCCCAGGCCCATTGTGCCAACAGCTCTGCTAGAAGGCTTTAAAGGAGTGGTTACTTTGCTTAGGAAACTCTTTTGACCAGCGGCATCACTTCTAGTCAAAAAGAATTATTATGTTCTCACTATCTGCTCCCCACCTGGACCACTGACTGGTTGTCCAGTGCTACAGTACCTGTGCCACAAGTGACAGACACGATTATATCAAAAGTCTCATCTACTTGGCCCAGAAGTAGTATTTTTCACCTGCTTTCTACCCACATGATTACAGCAGATAACATTCCAGCTCTTTTGCAGTTCCAAGCCATGAAAGTATCTTGACTGGCTGATTAAATTTAGAGCTGATTTTCTCTGTTAGTGTCTTTAAGTAGCAAAATCATAGCTACGAATGAGTAAAAGCTGGCCTGCTTTGTACTGATGTAAATGATGGCCCAAGTCACAATGCTGAACGGGGTCTGATATCTGCCTGGAACAAAGTGGAGGACGCGGTGGTATTTACTATTATATATACACATGGTAATATCTGTATGTAGAGATTTATGGCCCTTACCACACCAGAAATCCTTGGGCCAGATTTCTGAAGGCACGTAAATAAGCAAGTGACATGGCTAGTGGGATTTACCAAAGCATGTGTAAACCTTAAGAATTCAACTTTCACCAAAAGTCAGTGTGTGCAAAGATACTTTATAGATCCAAGTAGGTGCTCTCCTGCAGATACAAGTGCCTAAGCACCTTTGTCATTCTGCACTGAGGCCCTGTGAGACAACATATACAACACCATGATTTTTTTATAAGGCAAAAACACCTGGAAGCTGTAAATACGTAAGATGTCAAGTCTTCCGTCCACAAATCCACTTGAGTTAAGTTGAAATTAGTGGCACCTAGGGACCTATGTATTTTTGCGCATCTGGCCTAAAGCTCCTATTTCATGCCAAAGTTCTTCATCACAACAAAAAATGGAAGAACAAAGTGTCAGCAAATACACAGAACTGTCCCTAGTTTGTTTCTCAGATGTCTGTGAAGTATCAGGTAGGCTAGTTAATAACTGACCAAGTTTGTAGATGCTCTGTCTTGTTTAGTGATCCTTTCTGGAATCCAGTCTGAACTGGATGAGCAAAGTCACACCATCATTGCTTCCAGACACTCCTGGAGAGGTGAGATGATTTCTATACAATTAAGTAGCGAACAGTTGCCTGAGGGAGCACATTGCAATCAGAGATGACACTTTTCAGACGAGATGTAGAATGGAAAAGCTGATCCATTTGTTTGGCCCAGAGTGAACTTTATAAAGGATTCAGCTCTGTGCCTCACCCAAGTAACTGAAGCTCTTCCAGAATATTTGAGATTTTTATCCCCTGCTTTCTAAGGTCTTCCAGAAGGGCAAACTGCCCTTCCAGAAGGGCAAACTACAGAAAATGCCATAAACATTGGGTTTATGCCAATTTCTGAACCTGGTTAAGCCTCATTGTTGCTGTTAGCTCTTTTCAAAGTGGAGTTTCATAAGAAGAGAGTCTTCCCTGTAGTGCAGCCATCTTTGCTGAACCTTTCTAGGGGCATTCAATGTGCTGGGGTTATAAAAGGACTGATGACTTCTAATATAAATCTGATATAAAGGCGGGGCCTTTCAGTAGACATAAAAATAATGTAAGATTACAGAAAGCTTCAAGAAGCAATGGGATGTGCCTACGACTAGCAATGTGTCTACTGCTAGCTAGAGAATCGTTAGCATTCCTGAAAGACTGAATCAGGAAAAATAAAGCATCATCCCAGATGTAAATGACACCGCTAGAAATCTTTGTCACTGAACTTGTGTTTGGTTAACCTGATTACAACTTTGAAAACTGTTGACTCAACATAGCATCTCAGGTTTAACAGGTTCAGGGTCAAAGCCATATGCTCTGACAAGGGTGCGATATGAAAAACACTCCCTGTGACATGGCACAGAAGTACAAATCTTCTGAAGACAGGTGCTGGTAGGCAGTGATGATCACGTGACATGGCACAGAAGTACAAATCTGTCTAATGCAATCTGAAGACAGGTGCTGGTAGGCAGTGATGATCAGCTGGCAAACAGCTATGCCTCAGGACAGATAAGGTCAGAAGTGTTCAAAAGTCAACATATGCCAAATAGTACCATCTTTCTTCAACTAACATGCTTTGGTTATTGAATACAAAGGAAAAAGACTGTGGCAAGGCAAGGCGCTATTGCGTGGCAGTTATGGGAAATGCTGACATTTTCAATAGTAGCTAATAGTGTTCTTAATTGCTTTTAGGAGAAACTAAACAGATAAATTAAATCTTCTCACATACAAATTTTATCACTGAGTTTCAAGATCTCTCGAGGAAGATGCTGGCACAGGCTCCATTGTATTTTGTTTCAGTCTGTTGTGAATGCACTGAGCGGCACAGCAAGAACACAAGCACCATGTATTACTGAAGGACATGTGAAGAATGAGAGCGTGGCCACTTTACTACTCATACAGCTGTGCCTTACAATGTACAGAGGGATACATTCTGAATTGTAAGTGTAAGGTTAATAGGCTCTCTGAAGATAGGGGATGGCTGAAGGGAAGAAAAAGCAATCACAGAAAGCAAAATCCAATAGCAGAGCAAAAATATAGTGACTCGTTTGAAAAGAGGTTTGCGTCTCTGTGGGGCAGGCATATGTGAGTGGAATATCTCAAACCAGAAAGGGTTTTAAGATAATTAAAGCTTTTTCAAATGTTCGGTGTCCTCTAAATGACCACAAATGTCAAGGTCTCATCCATTTGGAGCATTCAGCAAGAGACACCCACACACAAAATAAAAAGAGGTTAGCAAAGCCCTGATGTTGCGATGTGTTGAATATTTGGTGAGAAGAGCACAGTGCACACCACAGGAGTGGGTCACATTGGTACAAACTAATATCAGTGCAGGCTGCAGTGCTATCTATGATGAGTAATTCTGTAGTCAGGGAAGTTGATCCACATTTATATCGCCGCACTATTTGCAGCTACAACTAGAGAGTGAAAATATCAGCTCAAAGACACTTGCACCAAAAAAAAAAAAAAATCCATAGCCGACATATGCGCAGAAAAGCATATGCACAAAGGCGACAACTGCCAGCTACATTTACGTCAACATGTAGGATGGACTTTGAGATTACTGTCAGCAATCCCAAGACAGATGAGCCATCCCACCCATACCAGGTGATGACTCCAAAACCATTGAGGTTACAGTTAACCAAAGTTCAGGGTGGCTCCTTATGGAAAGCAGGGACAGGCAGCTGGGGGACTGCAGCTGACTCGATTTTCCCCATTGTAAGTACATCACATATCTCAAGGGCTTAAGGGCAAAGAGTTGAACATGGTCTTGCCCATGAGAAGTCAGCAGAGATCCAAGTGGGAGCTCACGGTCAAACCGAGTTATCAGGATAGTCACAAAAACATGGGAGGAAGGGAAGGATCTGGGATGGGGGTGGTCAGCTCAAGAACTCCTGCTTGCTTCACTAGAAATACTGAGGAATTCCTCTGCCATTCTTCTTCCATACATGGCACCCTCTCTGTAAGCCCAAACATCACATTTAACTGTGACCTATCTCAGAGAAAAACCAGAATCAGGCCCAAAACTCCCAAAGCTGGCTATCAGTGATAACAGTTTGCAAACTGTGAGAAAGTACAGTTTTTAATGGGATTGATCAAAATGGCGAAAATCAAAGAGAAAAAGAAAACAGTTGTGAAAATGTGCCTATTTTACTGAAAAAGTCATTGAAATTTTGCCATATGAGTCAAACCACAATTAGATATCTTTTAGATTTTTTTTCTCTGATTTTTCAAATTGTTTAGATTTCATTTTACACCATTTCATATTACACCACACAACCTTGTGAAGTCTCCTGACTGCTTTCTTTTCCCTTACCTGCCCTGGATGACATACTGAACACTACAAATGAAACAGTTTGATCCTTTCCATGCTTTTACATAAAACATATCAAATAAAATAGAATGTTTTCACAATTTTTACACAAAGCATTTTATTTTGACTTTATGAATATGAAAAAAAATTCATGTTAACACTTCTGAAATTAGACGGTTTTGATTGTTCATGGTTCTTTCTATCACCTCAGGCTGAGATACAATCCTGAATTCCCAGCTCAGAGCTCAACTTACTATCAGTAACTTTCCCCATACCCCCTCCTCACAGTTTCTGCAGCATAGGCTATGACTGACTCTCCTTAGACAGGGGTTTCTCCAGAAAGTAACCTTCTTGCAGATGCAAAACTATCTCCAAAAATGTCTCTAGGGATAAAAAGTTCCTTACTTACAGTCAACCACCACAACACTGCCTGTGGTAGGCAGGTACCATATACTCTGCTCTGGTGAGACCTCACCTGGAGCACTGCATCCAGCTCTGGAGCCCTCAGCACAAGAAGGACATGGAACTGCTGGAGCGGGTCCAGACGAGGGCTACCAAAATGAACTGAGGGCTGGAGCACCTCTCCTACAAGGATAGGCTGAGAGAGTTGGGGATGGAAAAGAGAAGGCTGCAGGGAGACCTGATTGTGGCCTTTCAGTACTTAAAGCACTGGCCCCCTTAGGAAAGATGGGGGGACAATCTTTTTAGTAGGGCCAGCTGTAACAGGACAAGGGGTAATGGTTTTAAACTAAACCAGGGTAGGTTTAGACTGGATATAAGGAAGAAATTCTTTCCAATGAGGGTGGTGAAACACTGGCAGGGGTTGCCCAGAGAGGTGGTGGAGGCCCCATCCCTGGAAATGTTCAAGACCAGGTTGGACAGGGGTCTGAGCAACCTGATGTAGTTGAAGATGTCCCTGCTCCCTGAAGGGGGGTTGGACCAGATGACCTCTAAAGGTCCCTTCCAACCTAAAACATTCTATGATTCTATGATTCTATTTTTCAATTAGGGAAACTGAGGCATGCATTTCAATGATTTGCCAGTCTGAAGGCTTGTGGCAGAGCCCACAGGGACAAGTATAAGCAAGAATCTACAAACTTACTGCAGCCATCCAATTCGGCAGGATATGAACTAATATTAACGTAGGAGAGGGGGACAGCTTGGTTCATCCTCAATGTTCCAGCTACTCAATATGGATTATGACAAATGATAACACTGACTGCAAGAAGTCTTGTGAGGAAGCAACATTCAATTTCTTTCTGCAGTTGCAAATAACCTATGTTACACTGGGGAAAATCCAGTGTATCTTCCAAATACATTTTACCTACCACAAAAACTAACAACTCCAAAGCGATGCGTTAAAAGCAAGCAGAACCGTAAGCCAGAATGATTTACACACAGAAATCTGTCACAAGCAAATGCAGAGCTTTGGCTTTCACTTATCTTGTGCCTAACTAAGATGCGTTTTTTCTCTGAAGAGCTGAATGTAAGGATTTGTAGCAGAAATAATAAGGTATAAAATATGTGGTATACATCCTTGTCTATACTACTGTTTGGTGGGGGGCAACCTATAACCCTACTCCTTTTTTATTTTGCCATTGACCTTCATTATTTGTTCAAAGTTCCTAGACATCCAGCAGCCCAGTCAAGTAGGAGCTGCGATGGAGGCCCGCGATGGAGGCCCCAAAGACCTTCTCAGGAGGCCAGATGGTGTTCCCAGGAGACAGTTGCCATTCAGACTCTTTGGTGAAGGAAGCTGGCATTTATGAAGTTCAGCTAGTTTCTGGCAATATGAGTTTTCTCTTCTCCTTCACTATGCGTCATTATTCCACTCCATCCAAAGGCAGTTGACCATTTACAATTACATATTTGCATACGTACACAGTCGCTCTTCTTCTTCTTCTCTCAATCTTTACCTTGCAAAGTTCTGCTTCCTTTCAGATAAAATTGAGAAAAATCTGAAAAAAGATAAATCCTCTAAATTGAGATGGTACATTGAATCATTCTCATGCCCTCCTTTCACTTATGCATTTCCTTTTCTTCTCTCAGACATTCCTCTTCAAAGTTTTAATCTTATGACTTTTCTCTCCTTCGCTTTTTAAGCTTTTCTCATTTTCACCTTTTTTTTTTTTTTTTTGCCCTTTTTTTTTTTTTTTTTGGCCATGTTTTCTTCTCTTCAGTGGGCTGATTTTGAATTCAGCATCCTCAGGCATCTCCTTTACCTTGTTGCCCTGCCTTCTTCTCTTCTTCTTTGAGTTCTTCCTCTGTCATTTTTTCTCTGATTTCCTGTTACTCTTCATCAAGTCTCTGATAGTATTTCCTCAGGAATCTCTCCCAGCCTTATTCCTGCCTGTTGCTGTTACATAGAAGAAAGTTAGTAAGTCCTAGTCACCCCAAATCTACGAATCTACCTAAACTACTATTATCCTAGCTGATCTCAATGACTTGCATACCTCTGCACCATTTAGATGTTTATACTAAGCATATTTTATATCATGATACACAGATATAAAATACAACATAATCACATATAAAATATAAACTTTCACGGATGGAGACAAAGAATCACAGAGAAGGTGATCTTCATTAAGTCAAAGAGCTGTTGAATAGCCAGTATATGTAGGAGGTGATACTTGCTCTAGGATATTAAGACCCCTTGTTTTAGCTAAATGACTGAAAATATATTGAATTGAGTAAGTCTGAGGGGAAAAGAAGTACATATGTTGAGGGTAAAGATTAAACCCATTCAGATTCTTTGAGGGACTTGTTAAAGATCAGGTCTGATAAGCTAATGCTTACTGCTAGGAATAGGTTCCCTTTGATGCATGTAAACCTGAAATGTAAGACATGCACAGATAAAAGAATTCCTTAGAAGGTGTGCATCAGGAAAGAATTTAGAGTAAGTCTGCAAGATAAAGGGAGACAGAGACCTTTCTGATTTAATCTGGGTATAAGAAGAGTAAATCTGGGGTTTATTTCTTCACTTATGTTTGTAGAAATATTCACTTTATATAGTCCATTTGGTCTTATGTAACCAGTTTTATTTTCGCTTTATCCGAGGGCATTCTTGTCCCACAGATGTAACCTGAGGCACTGGGTGCTGTAGGAAAAAAACAAGGATCTTAAAATGACATGGTAAGCAGGAAGGCTCTTTGACATGTAAAAAGACAACACAGAGCACAGCTAAAACTGGAGAGTCTTACATGAGTTTCGTGAGAGCGTCCCTGTAGCTTCTTTGCACCACAAACCTTCTCCATCTTCATGCGTCCCAATCCCAATTCAGACTCTTCCCAAGCTCCATGACTTTCTAGCAATGCCTGCATGAGCCCCTGGAATCTTCACGCCACTCTTCCCACTGCACACAGATGCGTCTTTGTCATTACTGAGAATTTGATGCTTTTCTCACACAGGCTAATTCCTCTGCCAAGAGTAATGAAGTCCCTTCACAATGACAGACTACTACATCTAGAGGTAAAGAAGAGTATGAGGAGTGCTCTGAGGTGTACATGTTTCAAGCCCACCTATATCAACCCAGTTTTAGCAGAAATTCACCTGGGAAACTAGCAAAGATATAAACGTGCCTACATGGAGATACATCCAGAAAATGCCAGACTTACATTTCAGAAAGGATATAGAAAACCTTAAGAAACAGCTGCTGTACCCTGTTACCAGCCTGTGGGTAAGTGCCAGCACAGATAATGGACCACTGTTTCCTGGCTATAAAGACAAGACATCTTGTGAGGGGTCAGCAAGAAAAGCCCAGTGAAGACTGTTCCACCTTCTTTGGTCTCTAGAGAAAACATTTTGGTGTTGAATACCTTCAGTAATTCAGAATCCAAATGTTATCAGACTTAACCTTCAGTGTTGATGAAAATGTGTTTAGGATGACAGAATTATTGATTTCTCAAGAATACATGCATTCTATTAGATTAAAAGGAGTTGTTTCTTCTTAAGGAGAAGTTGAGGCTTGCTAGTTATTAAGCTTGCATTAAGAAAAATACAAAAAAGACATAGGACAAAGAGAGGAAAATACTTTCTTCAGGTATAATGGGTGCTAAATTAGAAGTTTAATGATCCAGTGTAATAATCCTCTGAATTCAAGAAAGGCCTGTGGTAGCCAGCTGGCCAAGAGCAATTTTGACTATGTGCCACCACAAATGTAGACTCTCATTTAATGTCTATGGAACCAGACCAAAACATGAACACAAATTTCCCACCATTCAAGTGCAAAATACTTGTTTGGTTTTAGGTCTTTGAGTTGATCTTTCACACGTTGCAGCTGACAATCAGATGCATTTCCAGCTGTAAAAATGTGACCTTATTCTCTGCCCAATCTGGTCCTGACCAGATGATCACTGAGATGCTGAAACTTCATCTAATTTCTGGCTTTCTGCTGTAAGTGAACTGTAACTGAGATTTAGTAATTGGGAGTAGAAGCATTTTTACCTCAAGAGAGAAGGAAAATGTGCTTGCCATACAAAGACTATCATTTGATTAAATGAATAAAATGCTGCAGAAGAAAATTCCAGATTGCTGAATATATTGAGACCATCAAGATAAATTAAATCTGGGGTTTTTTGTTTTGGTGGGTTTTTTTTAACTGAGTTCTAATCTGTGAAAATAAAAACTGGATGTAAAGTTCCCACTTGCACGTGTTGTGTCTGTTCATACTCAGAACATGAAGTAATTTTAAATGATACCTTTTTTGTTGCTCATAATGCATTGCCACATGAGAGGACTGGTCCACAATTTTGTCCCCTCAAGAGCCAGATGCCCCTATTAATTTTCTTACATTATAACTTTCAATTTCTCCTCTTCATTTGCAGACAGCTGGAAAAGAAAAAAAAAAGTAATATCAACTCTTCCACTTCATTATACATTACACATAGTCTTAATGAATATATCTTTCTTACGCTGTGTTACAGCCTTTCCTTCATTTACCAGATTCATAACAACTGGCAGATGCAAATAACTTTGTGCTTTAGCGTAATTACAAAAGAAAAAAAAAAGGCTCTAACACTGTTCATTATGAAAATATTGCACAGCTTAGTAAAAGGATGCACTTACCGTGAGCTTAAGTTTGTAGATGGAGAAATCTCTTTGATCCCTGTTACATGGGCCAGCTGGATCAGACTGCCTAATCTTTTCGGCATCCAAGACATCATACACAACAGCCGCTGGCAGCGAAGGGTGGGAGATGGTTCCATGTCTGGTTGCTTTCTTTGAGAAGCTATCTTGAAAATTAAGAGATTTCTTTTGCTTTTTTTATCACCATCTTGCAAAAAGCACAGATGCAGCTATTGGCAGGATTTCCTTTTCAGGATATTGTTCCATTAATGTAAGAGTGAATTTTGGATTTATTTTATTTTATTTCTCATCTCCTGTCTTTCAGGCTTACTTAAATCCTAATCTAACCAATTTCCAGAAGTAGACAACAGGAATGAAAAGAAGAGCAATACTGCCTCTTATTTCCCAAGATTTTTCTGTTCTGCTTATTTGTGTTCATCCTCTAGGTTTCTTCATGAAGAATCACCAGGTTGTTTAAAAACAGAGATGCTTAGGTGCCATATTTCCATTCAATATGACATGTTTGAATGTTAGAACCAGCCTACCACAAGGAAAAATTTTTCCCCTCTCACTTCATAGGTCTGTGTTGACCAAATAAAATGTCTTGAGTACAGATGAACTGGGGGAAGAGAAGTCTGAGGGGAAAAAAAGCAATCAAATAAACACTGTGCACAGAAAGCATCCATGGCTGTACAGATCTGGTCGTTGTTACCAAGTTTCTGGAGAATTATCCACTTGCTACCTATATGGCAAGCACAGCATCGTAGTTAGGGTTACACTGACAAATCCAATATGGGGAGGAACTTGTTCCCTTGAACACACTTACCTGTCCCTGGCTCCTACCCAGGCAGGACGTCGGCCACCCTCACCAGCACGATGCCTGCACCCCTGCGGAGACAGAGACACAGGCACCTCTGCCCAACTCATTTATTTTCAGTTATAGTGTTGACCTTCCCTGCGAACTGCACCTGGAAAGGTTTGTGTATTCAAGTGATTCAGAGCTAAACTCAGGGAAAATTTAATCTGTAGCAGAGCTACAAGTAAAACAAAACAAATAGGATAAAGACCAGAGGAGAAGCAGTCATCCTGGCGGGGACGTAAGCAAACAGCCTCTGGCTGTAAAGAAGTAGACTTATGCAAACACACCGCTTTGTCTATTCCATCTCACAAGTTAATATTTTAAGGATGGCAGAACGTTTTTCTTGGTCAAAAGAATATCTGCTGGCACAGGAAGGGATCAAATTCAGACGAGTGTTCTGAAGAACAAGCTCCAGGGGTTGCCCAACACGGGTAGGAGGCCAGGACGCAGTTTTCAGGAGTACAAGGAACAGCACCAGCAGAACAGAGACTGACCTAGCATTGTCCCTTTTATCTCAATGCACAGCCAGTGCTCTGTAACCACACAGAAAATAGTTGTGTACAACTATATCTGAGTTGGAATTTCATTTCTCAACACTCAAAAACAATGATTAACTTCCACGAGGATGATACCGCTCTTTGGCATATTTATAAGCCTACATTTATTTGGAATTTCTGAAAATGGCCAAACACCACTATGCCCACCTTTGTGTGCATCTTCTTTAGACCCTGCATCTGCTGGGCTGTGTTTCCTTACATTATACTGTAAGTGCCTTTAGCTATGGCCATGGGAAAATGCTTTCAGAGTCATTTCGGTGACCAGTGTCCTTTTCAAATTTGATTTAGTCTCTTAATCAATTAAAAATCAGAGCAAGCCAATGATACAAGGGCTCTAGAGTCACAGAGCCTGTGGAATTTTAAGGAGGTTGCTCTTCCAGACAGTTCTTGGATATCTCTGATGTGTAGCTGGTAAAACAAAGCAGAGAAACATGCAAATTTATAATTTACACCTATATAAAAAAATCTGTACACAAGCATAAGTCAGACATTGTCGCATTTTATCTTGCTTGGAGGAAGCGTAGAGCAGTTGACTGAATTCAGTTAAGTTGGATTAATTAACCTAAAGTGAAGGAGATGACTGAAAATTCAAATTTCAGATCGTAGGCAGAATGGAAAACCTGTGCTCTTCACTCGGTAGCTCGGTCCGTAACACGTAGTGAAAGCAAGTGGGTACATATATCTCCATTCCCCCAAACAGGAAACTGTTTGTCAGCTACTGCCTAGTTCAGTGATATATAAAATGCCTTTATATTTTCCCAAAGGAATTTAATAAAAACAACTGAAATCTTTTCAGGGCCCACTCTCCGTCAGCATTAAAACAACCCTCTAACATGCTGCTCTCTAGTGTACAATACAAAATAAAGTGCACATAAAAAGCTCCCCTGGTTAGCACAGGGACACTTCTTGGGAAGGAGGAGGCATAAAATCCCAAGGGATTTGCCAGAAGCAGGAAT
>NW_009258388.1:1375768-1416091 GCF_000687185.1 Egretta garzetta
AGTACTGCTGGGGGAATTAATGTCCAAAGTTGGATGGACACACTGGTGCTGATACCCAGGGTGGGAACAACTCTGGGAGGACACATCAGGGAGAGGGGAAAAACGTGACAACATGAACCAGAATGGCCCAGTGGTTCTCCCGTTTCCCAGCAGCATGGCAGGGAGCAGGTCCAGCATGGAGGTATGACCAAAGAGCTGGTTAGAAAATTTAAAAGGAAGGCTAATCCGATGGCTATGTTTTCCTTTCTTTAGACTCCATTAATAATATTGGGTCTAGTCCTCTCAGGCCAGACTTCAAAATATATGTAGAAGTGGTGGAAACCTTTAAGCATCCCGTTGGATGACCCAGGCATGTGCGCATATGTCTGAATGCCTCAACAAATTTGGCAACTGCTTCTGAACTTCAGTTCTTCATTTATGAGATCCAGCCAAAGGTGGCACCCTTTCAGGAGACCTCTCAGGGTGCTATTTTTCAGTCTAAATTGGTTAAAATTGATCAAATGTGAAGAATGGCATGGAAAGGAGAGGAGGGGAAAAACATCAGTACATACCCTACCCGTATAGATTCATAAGCTCTGGTTTCTTAGGAAAGTAGGCTAAAATTTATTTTGTGCTTAATTCACTGCTTCATCTCACCTTAAAATGGAAAAACACTTCTGCTTTCAGAATTATGTTTCTATTCTTTCAGGGCTGGCGGGGTGTCAATTCTTTAAAACATATTTAGCTATATTCTACTGGGAAGCAAAATGCCAGATTCTGAAAACATCGACTTTGAAAATCTTTGTAATGTTTTCTTCTCCTAGTGGTCACAGCACCAAGCCTGTCAGAGTTCAAGGAGCATCTGGATGATGCTCTTAGTCATATGATTTAGTTTTAGGCAGTCCTGTAAGGGGCAGGGAGTTGGACTTGATGATCCTTATAGGTCCCTTCCAACGTGAGATATTCTACGACTGTACGATTCTTTTTCAGCCAGCAGTCTTTGCCAAATATGAATGGCATTTAGAAATAATGCTGGGTATTTCAGATTTATAAAAAAAAAAAAAAAAAAAAAAAAAAACAAGAAAAAAATCACTCATGAAAAATTTCATCCAGATCAGGATTCCTGAAAATCCTCTATTTAAATTTATGGTTAGTTTAAATCAGATCTACTCCATTTCAGTTAAAGCAATCACCTGCCAGTTCTGCTACATTTCAGTTGAGTAACGTGAATAATAACCTATATGCAAACTCTTAACAGAAGAAGAGATATAAACCGTTCATGGGTTGTCAAAACATTTGCGGGTATACTTGTGGAAGGCATATAGGAGGTCTACAGGTCATATAGACACTTTGACTTGAAATCGTGCCTAATGAATCTGCCCCAGCCACGGTTCACCACTGCCCAGCCCCTGAAAGGCTGTCGTGCACTGCTAGACTGTCAGTGATGGAGACATTGCTTTCTTCATATGCTTTGCCCACAGTTTTCCTGACATATCAGGCTTTTTGCAAGAATTTCAGTTTCAGTGAAGGCTTGCAGGCAAACCAACAGCAGTAATTTAAAGCTGTCAGGATCAGAATCAGTTATAAGTACATGCAGCTGCCTGCAGTACCACGCCCAAAGAAAACATTTGGGTCCTTGTGGTACTTGCTGGAAATCCAGGCAATGCCCCTGTACAAAATCAATGACCTGTTACTGACCATGGGAAATTAAAAAAAAAAAAAAAAAAAAAAAAAAGGCAAACCGAATTAAACCAAAAAACTACACAGAGAGATGTGAAAAAATACAGGGGAAAAAAAAATAAAGATGAAATCTAAAAATAAAACAAAAAACCCCACAACAGGAAAATAGTGAAAAGAAATGGGTTAAAGTATTACCGAGTGTTTTATGACACCAAGGAATTTAGGATTTATGTTTAGGATTTATGCTATTATGAACATCAGCTGTTACGGTGCTGAGGATTCTACTGAAGGCAGCATCCTCGATAAAGAGTTTTATCTACATATCAGATTCATTTCCCTTTTGCCACCATTTCCATGTCTCCATTTATAAGCGAAAAAAACTGGAAAAACAGACAAATACAACATCACGACTCAGGAGTGATACTCCTGTTACCTGATACACCAGTTGGATCCTTCAGACAGTGAAAAAATATAACATTTGTTTGGACCCCAGATGCATTTGATAATGTCACTGTCTCAGATTGCCTTTATTATATATACCAATCCAATCAGAATTAAAGAGGTACTCTTCTGGGCAATTCCCTCTTCAGTCAAAAAAAAAAAACCCTACTTGCCTGATCTTGTTGTCTCTACAAATCCTTTCTTGCTTAGACCATCACTGCAATAACAGTATTATCGCTGCTGTTTAAAACTGAGTCAGCACTGTCCACTGCATCAGCATGCTGAAACTTGGAAAGCTGTGTATGTACATACAGGATTCTTTATATCTGACAATATTTTTCCAAGATGCTTAATGGCACTTCTTCCTTTAAGGTACCGTATTGCTGAATCCTTCTACTTTCTGTTCACTACGTAACCATGCACATTTTCTGCTTTGTTAGGGGATAAAGATAAATAGGCATTTCCGTTATCTATTGGGTTGCAATGGGCAAACATCAGTGAAAAACTGCAGGGTAATGCAAATCTCAAGAGAACTGCTCTTTCCAAATGCTCTGAATATTGCCCTTATCTTTACGAGCAAGGAGTCTACCTGAGAACAATTCTGCAGTTTCCACACAGGGCATTTCGCAGGCTTAATTAGAGAAATTCAGAAGTCCTGTTCGCCAAGATCTTTCTTCTGACAGACACAAAATCAGGGAGTGGTTGAGGTTGGAAGGCACCTCTGGAGACCACCTACTCCAACCTCTCCGCTCAAGCAGGGTTAGCTGGGTCAGTTCCTCAGAGCCGCGCCCACTCAGGTTTTTAATATCTCCAAGGACGGAGACTCCACTGTCTCTGTTCAACCACGCACGCAAGGACTGAACGTTGACACAGAGACTGCATAATCGTTGACTTTTACAGCTGACCAGAGAAGCAAGCAAAGGCAAGAAAACACATAAAATATGTATGACAAATTACAGCATGACTTGCAATTTAGTACAATACAATCCTATCTAGTAACACCTCAGAAATCACTGGAACCAGAGCGTATGTTCTAGTATAATCAACCTATTGCTTTAATGTGACCTTACAACCCACAGTTCACGTGGACAATATCCATTTCATGGTTTCACGCTAATAAAAAAATAAAGAAATAATCTTTTTAAGTATAAATCTCTGTTTTCCTGCCTACTTTTATGAGCTAATTAAGGAACTACAAGCTGCATCCTACAACCACGCTTCAAAGAATCCCAAAGGTTGCTAGCTAAAACACTGCTCACTTTAAATATTCCAGCATATTCAGAAAGAACTAGCTGATGGTTTGTGTTTCTTTAACACCTGGTCAAAAGAAGAACAAGAATTTGCTGTTTCCCAAGAGTCACCTGCGTCTCCTATCATTAGGTTAATATCGTTTGGGAAAAAAAATCACAATAATGTTTACCATCAAGCTGATAAAATTCACCAAAAGCCATTTAGAAAGGAATTCAAGCCCATCAAAAGGAACTCCAACATTTTGACTCAAGCCATTTCAATGTCTGCGACGGAAAAAGTTTTGTTCTTTGCTTCAGAGGACCGCTCCACCATCCTGCGAGTGCCGAGAAGCAATGCAAGCAGATACAGGCTGCAGGGCTTCTGACATGGGTGGGGACCACCACCAGGCTTCTGAATAGCAAGCAGCAATGGGACGCATCACCTGCTCTGCATGTGTAACGTGTGCGGTGCTGCTCACTAGCAGCTCCCCAGTTCAAGAAAGATGAGGATCTCCTAGAAAGAGTCCAGAGGAGAGCAACTAGGATGATAAAGGGACTGGAGCACCTCCCCTATGAGGAAAGGCTGAGGGAGCTGGGCTTGTTCAGCCTGAAGAAGAGAAGACTGAGAGGGGATCTCATCAACACATACAAATACCTTAAGGGTGGATGTCACGAGGATGGAGCCAGACTCTTCTCAGTGGTGCCCAGCGACAGGACAAGGGGCAATGGGTACAAACTGAAACATAAGAGGTTTCAGTTGAACATGAGGAAGAACTTCTTTACTTTGAGGGTGACAGAGCACTGGAACAGGCTGCCCAGGGGGGCTGTGGAGTCTCCTTCTCTGGAGATATTCAAAGCCCTCCTGGACGATGTCCTGTGTAACATGCTCTGGGTGACCCTGCTTTAGCAGGGGGGTTGGACTGGATGATCTCCCGAGGTCCCCTCCAACCCTTGCCATTCTGTGATTCTGTGAAGCAAAGGAAAATGGATTTCTTACTGTTTGAGTTCATAGACTCTAGTCTAAAAATGACAAAACCGTATTTAGACACAAACATTTCCATATGAGAATTCCCTGATCCTGTTCTGGGATTTCACTAGGGAAAATGTAGCTTTTTGGTGCACCAGATGTGCAAATGCAAATGTGCACCTATTGCAAAATGCATAGGCAGGAAGGTGTTTTATGGAGAAATACAGGCATGCATTTTACTTACCATCCACAAAGCATGGAAAATTCTTCACCGGATTATAACACTGCAAATGCATGAAATAATTTGAAATGTGCCGGTCAACAGAAGCATTAGGCCTATTCTCTGTGCTATGTATTTACTTGGGCTCTGAAGAAAAGCGAAAAGAGCAACCTTTCTACTAAATTCCTTTTGAACGCGAACTTCATTGCATTCACCTAGCTGAACCATAACTTAGGTTAATGGTGCCACCTGGTGACAAGTCTTACTCGCTGTTCCCATACCTTCTCAAGCAAGAGAAAAGAAATTCATATGCTATAAATCTTCCTCCCAAGAGTAACTCCCCCCAAAACCGCATCAACTGCAAGAATTACTTGTCGCAAGGATCGTAGTGTATTGTACACATAGAAAGAACAACAAACAATAGGAAAGAAAATATTTCTTAATAGACTGTGATTTTAGACACTACCAGGCGCTTGGAGTTATTAGCTTGTGAAGAGAATGCACTTAACAGTGCGCAAAGGAAAAAGGGAGGAATTGCACTGAGTTATCTGATGATGATGGGGGAGCTGGGCATTTTGTCTTGCTCAAAACCTTCTTGTTCAGGGCAGTGGCATGTGAGACTCTAGAACTACCTGGTAGGATTTGACTAGCCCCATGACTGCAGTCCCTAAACAAAAAAATGAGTGTTTGAGCCACCTGCTTTTTGCACCTTGCCTGTCAGTAATAACTCACATGAGAAATTAATTCTGAAGGCATAATTTGCTCAGTTGCAACAAAAAATTTAAGAGGAAGTCCCTCCTGTGGGGTGAGACTCTTGCCCTGTTTCTCAAGGTGAATGGGGATTTACACTGCATGTAACAGTACGTGGTGGGGGAAGCACCTGGGGCAAAGAGGGGGCAAGCATGGTCATGCCAAGCCAGGATGGAAAGCTTGCTCAGACAGAGGCAAGGTCAGCATAGCAAAGACCTGAAGCCTAGCTAGTATCTGCCAAGGTGATAGCCAACCTTATTATACTACTTTCTGTCATATGTATAAAATAGCAAAGCATTTACATATGGATGGCTTTAAAATGCTAATATTGAAAGAGATGGGTAAGAGGAGAGTAATAAAAATGGAGATGGGAGCTTGTGTTTTGCAGGAGATACCTGGGCAGGAATTGGAGAAAGACAAAAAAATATTAGGACATCCAACTTAAGTTGTGATAACAGTTGTACAATAAAACAGCCGGGCTTTGGGTTATAGATCATACTGGTGACTTCTCTATAGCTTTGCTCATATGCAAAATCCCGATTCCCACCAATCACTGCACAACCACCAGCTTAATGGTTGCAAAGTAACGGTTGCAGGTGAAACCAGTCATTTAGGAGTCTCATCGCAGCTTTACTCCTATCCAGCTGCCACAGCATCCTATTTAACACTTACAGCCACAAACCTGCACAACTTCAGCAGCACAAATGCTGACTAGTCCTTCACGTTTCTAAAAAAGAGGACATTTAATAGCAAAAAACTTATTTAAAGGCAGTATACCTGCTTTATGGTTCGCCATGCTCACACAAAATCTGCTAATTTTTTGCTAAACTCAGCATTTTGGAAGGGCATGTGGAAACACTGGACAATCTTAACTGTATTAATGATATTCTGTGCTCTTGAATAAAGAAAAACTGCATCCCTTCACCCCCAGGACCCTTTACAGACTGGGATTTCCCTTCTATGGAACCTAATCAGGGACCTCCTTAATTTAACAAAATAGGAATATCTCAGCTGAATTATGGACGTTCTTCTCTTAGAAGCCTGCTTCACATAATAGTCACATGCTGCATATGCAAATTACACAAGTATCCATATGCTTAATTTATACGACTATTTAACCAAACCAGCATAATAAATATGTCTAGTTAGATACTTGCGGTAAGTGTGCAGCTGTCTGGAAGGAGGTACAAAATCACCATCAGTGAAATCCAAACTGCAGCTGTCATTAATCAAAGCTTTGCCCTTGAACATTCATCATTGTGATATTGCTGTGACAAAGTGGACTTTTACTGCCGTTCGTGACAGGAAGATTTTACGTCTTAAAATAATTCAAGTTCTCTAGTGGTGCAGATGCTGTGAAAAAGCCAGTTTCCATGTTTGCTCTCAACACAGCAAATAAGCAGAGGAAAGATCATCAAAATGTTATAGAACACTAAAATTATCTGTAAAATGCTGCATATTTAAATGCTAAACTTTTGCACGGTATGTAGAAAATCCCTATTGAAAGTATTTGTGTTTAATAGAAATAATTAATGGGTTTTGGATCAATGAACAGGAGAGAATGCAGTCAGGAAAGATTTGATTGTTAGGTCAAACGAAGATTTTTACGGTATTGAAAAGGTGGTATAGAAGGAGCTTCAGTCAAGATGAGGTTCCATTTCTAAAGATACACCATTCACTGCATCCTTTGATCAGAGAAGTGCAGTGGCTGTCAAAAATATTCGTCTGCTGGATTGGCAGTGAAGGAGAGGTTTGCACAAGCTCAGGGAATGAAACTAGAGCAATCCTGAGAGCTTCCTCATGGTGAATATGGCCAATATTCACATGATAGAAACATAGAATGGTTTGGGTTGGAAGGGACCTTTAGAGGTCATCTAGTCCAACCCCCCTGCAGTGAGCAGGGACATCTTCAACTCAATCAGGTTGCTCAGAGCCCCGTCCAACCTGACCTTGAACACGTCCAGGGATGGGGCCTCCACAACTTCTCTGGGCAACCTGTGCCAGTGTTTCACCACCCTCACTGTAAAAAATTTCCTCCTTCTAGTTAGTCTAAACCTACCTTGGTTTAGTTTAAAACCATTACCCCTCATCTCATTCCTACAGGCACTACTGGAAAGTCTGTCCCCATCTTTATTAGCCCCCTTTAAGTATTGCAAGGCCACAACCAGGTCTCCCTAGAGCCTTTTCTTCTCCAGGCTGAACAACCCCAACTCTCTCAGCCTTTCCTCACAGGAGAGGTGCTCCATCCCTCTGATCATTTTTGTGGCCCTTCCCTGGACCCGCTCCTACAGTTCCATGTCTTTCCTGTGCTGAGGGCTCCAGAGCTGGATGCAGGGCTGCAGGTGGGGGTCTCACCAGAGCAGAGGGGCAGAATCCCCTCCCTCGCCCTGCTGGACATGCTACTTTTGATGCAGTCCAGGATGCAGTTGACCTTCTGGGCTCCATCAAGGCTTCACTCTTAGACTATGAGCCACCATTCCTTTTCAAAGCTGAACAGCATCTTTCCAAAGATTTTCATTTTCATGTAGTTGTTAAAAATAGATGAACCTTATTTTGTATGCAACCAGGATTCTTCACAGACAACATGATTTTTGTCCATAGACGCTAACAGGGCAGTGGATCTTCTTGGATCCACTAAAATCAAATTTAGGCACAAGAACAAGGTTTTGGATGACTGCTATCAGGCATATTATTTAGGGTAGATAAATGATACACTTCAATTAAATCAATGGGGACAATATGCAACATCTGAAGAAGTCTCTGAGGCTATATTCCTGATAATGCTTGTGAGATGTCCCCCAATGCCCTCAATACACAAGCTGTGCCATGTAAATGACACGTTTGGGACCATCTTCTAGCACTAAGCTTGGATTCATACTTTAAAATGCTCTTAATCTCCAGAACTAAGCAACTACATACACCAATTTATGGGGATGATTCCTGGGCTGGGTGAATTGTTTGGGATAATGCTGGTCAGATAGGCCAAAACCTTGTAAGAAACCATTCAAGCAGTTCTACAGTATAGATGATTGAGTCCCCCTGTAAGGAAATGTTCCCGTTCCGAGGTTAACTCACTAATAAAGACATTTCCAAATACATTTCAGCTGTCAGTATGTTCTCAGAGAGTGGTTTATTGGACAGTAAGAGTGTGCACATGGGCAGTTAGTTAACTTGCTGGAAATCCATACTCCTGCTCACCTTGCAGTGACTTTGTCATGTAACCACACTTAAAGTGAACTACTGAGAATTTTCTGACTGCAGCTTCTTCTGCATTCGTGAGCCATCTGCTCAGTCCTAGCACTCGTGTGTATTGCTTGCACATGAGATCTGCACCACTTTACTGGATGCTGGTTTACGAGAATTTTAACCTGTTCAGAAGGAGCAGAGATTCCCCATCACCCTCAGCTGTGCAGTCACCCACCAAAGGTTTTGAATTCACTCATGGTGCCTTTGAGAGCCTTCAAGGCTATAACCCATGCACAGTAAACTCTTGAAGACTTTTCGCTGGACTATGGAAATTGTACTTCAAAGCAAAAAGCTGTGTTTTAGCCGAAAATTATTGTAAATCTGTTGTTTAGTGAAGGCCTCCCCAAAACCTTGTTCTTTGCCCAACACTTGTCAAATGGCTTCCGGTTTAGGAAAAAGCATTGCAGTTTGTGACACAGTCCTAGTATATAGCAATAGGCCTGAGATAGAGGACTACCGTGTCTCCCATGTCCAGTGATTTTCAGGGAAGGCAATGAAGAGGAATTGTAATATTCTCTGAGGCTCTTTTGCAGCAAAAAGAAGAGTTCTGGCAGAGCAACTACCTCAAGCTATAACATTTTCCTTTTCATCATGACTATTTTCGTACTACTGTTTTTCAAGCAGATGATGAGGACTGGCACTGAAGAAGCTGGAGGAAGTTGGCAATTTGACTGAATGACAGTCCTAAAAAATGCATTTGAGAATTGTGAAGAGAAGATTTTTATGCAGGAACATCCTTATCTCCTATCCTTTGGCAGGGCTTAGCACGTGCTTGTCTTCCACGATGATACAAGTCCTGTTTCAAAGGAGGGTTCTTCCAGAAACTTTCACATCAAATTTATATGAGTGCAAAGCTTGCAGAATATGAATTATCTCTGAAAAATCTTGCAGTTCTTGTATTTATCCTTAAAAGTGGTGCTGCATGAGAGCACTTTGCCAGCACAGGTTGTCTCACAAACCTGGTGTAACCATATGACACAATTCTTATTACAAGTTATTTACAAGTCTATTCAAATTTGTAATCCATTTTGAAAATGTGTTTACCCCATTGAGAACTGAGTACACATGTCCTAGCATTCCTGTGTCTTCATCTCTAATCCTTTACTTACCGCCCACACTGCCTAGGAGAAGTTCAGGAATGGCCCTTTTGTTTACCCAGATATCCTCCACTACCTTAGGTTTGTCTTGAGTTAATGCCAACTCCCCATTTAAATGCAAAATATACCTGGCATAACTGTATCGTGCCTCACAACCCCATCTTTATTTCTCCAAAGATCCATCTCCTCACCGCCTGAAAATTAACATACAAAGCTACAAGCACAAATACAAATCTGGTGTTTGACAAAATGCTGCTGGAGTTCATTTCTTAGACCTCTCTTTAGTGAAAGCAAAGCCAACCTGCAAGAAAACTGGGTACAAAAAGAGAGAAACCCAGCAGTTCTCCAGCTGCATGGCCTTATTACAGGGACCTTCACAATATAAACTAATGCTACACCAGAAAAGCCCAAATTCTGCAGGCAAATCCTGAAGGAAACCCCACAGCCCTCTGGTACTTCAGGAGACAGTTGACATCCTGGGGCTAAGGAGCAATACGTCAAAGAGGCGCTTCCCCCAAGAAGGCACGAATCCTACCCTTCCATCTCAGCTGCAGAGGCCAAAGGTGAAAATGCAGTGAAGAAGATACTTAATTCACAATCTCTTCTTAAAATTTACTAACTGGTTCTATTGATTTTCTCCTTCAAGGCCAGGTTGGATGGGGCTCTGAGCAATCTGATCTAGTTAGCAGTGTCCCTGCTCACTGCAGGGGGGTTGGACTAGATGACCACTAGTGGTCCCTTCCAACCCTAAACATTCTATGATTCTATTCTATGATTCAACTGAAATTTTAAAAGGAAGAAATGATCTTGAAAGAAAAGGTCAGGAGTGACATCAGACATAACAGAAAGGCACTCTAATGGGAAACGAGTGCTTGGCAGTAAGTCCCAGGCCAAAAAGTCTTACATGATAAACAAACACTTAGCAAAGCTAAATAAATAGGGCTTGTTCTTTACCTTCCCCAGAGCCCTGGCAGTGACTTTAGCTCATTAAAGTACTGGATGTTCTTATGCAATATTTACAGTCCTGTTTTCAGGTTACTCTAATAATTGTTATAGTCCCAGACCAGTAGTCAATGAAAGATGCATATATTTTAATATATGTGGACTATCAACTGGTATTCTTATGTTGTCAACAAGACACCTCACTTAATGCCCAGGAATCACCAACAAAGCTTTTGAGAGATCTTGTTCTCTCTGACACGCAACCTTTGCACCAGGCACAGGACAGGTTTTCTTGGCTTGGTGCTTCCTATGTCTCCAGCTCAGACTCTAAGTAAAGAATATTGAAACTGGTGCAAAAAATCCATTGCACAACTAGATATAACTTCCCAACTAAAGATGCTTCCTTCTCCCTCAGGAGGGCATGTCCAGAAAAATAAGGATCTTCAGAAACGATGCCAGCTCCGCTCAGAAACAGATTTTTTAAAGAATGTTTTAAAGCAGTAGTTGTTTTCACTGTTCTTGTATATCTGCGGTTGTTATTGTTCTGCTTTGCCAACAAATTTAGCCAACCTAACTAGGTCATCTCAGCTCAGGCAAATAGGAGCTCCTGCCTTCAAGGGCACCACCTCTTTCCATTGCCTACAGAGAGTTATACCCTTATATTTAGGGGTATAACCCTCATTCCAAAGGCCAATCCAGTTAAGGTGCAAATTATGTGGACTGAATCTCACCCTGCAGTTTCTTTTGGCCTGTGGTTAATGCACAACTGTAGGCTACCATCATCTAGGCTGACCTCTGCTCCTAGCGCAGCTCACAGAAGACTGGGAACTAAAAATCAGTGGACCCTCACTCACAGGTGGTTGGGATAATAGCAAGGTTAGTAGCGTATTAATAAAATACCTGGGTTTAATTTTTTATTCACATTAAAATATTGATCCTTATTGCATTAGAGTCCATGAACCTGGTTTATTCAATCATAATCAGTCAGATTGCATGTTAGGAGCAAGTACCACCCAAAGCAAGACTGCCAGTAAAAAGTCTCATAGATGGCAGCTCCACCCAGAGATTGACATACATTTGTCCAAACTGTAAGACAAATTATTTCCAGTAATTAACAGATACAGAAAAATAACAATTTTTCATTACCAATGCAAAAATACCACGACATATTTTTTAATAATTTGTACTCCAATAACAGCTGATTGTCCCCTCCTATTTTCATATCTTCCAATTTCTAATTACTGCCTACCACTTTCTGACTCACTCTTGCTCGAGGTGGATATCGTATCCCATCTTCCACAGCAAAGATAACAAAACCGAACAAGAATAGGGCCCTGACTGGGTCTACATTTTCTCCAAGAGAATGAAGTCAGACAATGCTTTCCATTATAACTCGAGCCTGACAGGCTAAACCCAGATGATGTCATGGTATGATGTAAGCTTTGGATTCCTCAGTTAAGCTCCATGTCCAGTCACAAGTGTCCTACAAGGTCCTGGGTCAGTCACTAAAGCCTTTGTTCAGATCAGCTGGGCTTTGCAATCTGTAAACAAAATCCCAGCAGGTCAGCTGGGCACCACGCCACAAGGAAGGGACTTCTTTGGGGGCTTCTGTATTTTTTAGACATGGGCATTAGATGTCTCATTCTCATCAAACACATGTACTGGGATTCTGCTTAGGTGTCAAATGGAGACACTGAACTGTAGCCAGGTGCAGGGTTAGGGAGCATTGTACACACAGACCCCTAAAACTTCTTTTTGATGAAATGGAGAATATTAGTTATCTCCCTATTCCAGAGGAGGGCTGTGAAGGTGTGGTCTTCAAAATAAAGAGGCACTCCTCTGAAGACCATCTAAGTCTCTCAGATTGGTTGTCCTTGTTGCAAACTCAGGTATCAACTCACGAAATACAATGTTGACCTCACATAACACATCCATTTTAGAATGCTTTATACACCCTGTGTTATGAGGAAAAATTAACAGTCTAAAAGGGCTTTCTAATTCCTCATCTAATGAGACTCTATACAGAAAAGCAGCTGGAGCTCCTGCTCATAAACACCTTCCTATAATTACAAGATAAGCAAAAGAATTAGGCTTTCTAATCATAATAAATTACCAACCAGAAAATGTAATAAAATCTAACGACATCTCTCTATATTGCATTGTGTTAATACAACATTTAGTATTACCATCTACTGCAAAATGCCATGCATCCAACTAATTAAGTGAAGAGTGTTTTTCTTAGGTTAAGTAGAGCACCTACGTTTCTGCAATTATTATACCTTTGGAAAGCCTGTCCTGATTCTGTTCCCATTCAAAGGTGGGAAGAGAAATCAAGTCAGCATTATAGCAAGTTTTGTGTGATTGCTCTCAAGTGCATTTAGCAAATGGTCAAAGAGCTCTAAATAAACGAACAATGCTTTGCACAACCATGGCGTCTCTCATCCAAGGACTTTAGTGCATTTGATAAATGTTAATTAACTCCCATACTGCGGCTTTGAAGTGGGTAAGGGATATATATTTAAGTATCACTTTGTTTGCTACTGAAATGCATTCCCCCCTTCCATTCTTGAGCAGGATGCCGCAGCTGTTTAACAACACACATGAATATTAAACAAGAGTTTTAGAGAAGAAGTAAGGAATACTTAATCCAAAAGAAACCCCAGAGGGATTTACATGGGTAAAAAGCAATTACTGAAGGCAACGGCCCCCAAACTCTGTGGGCGATTTTGTTCTCCTTCAGCCACCTCTGTTTTAAATTTAAATTTGCTGTGGCTATTATTAATATTGGAGGATTTTGCAGGCAGCCTGTCACCTCTGAGCTGCAGGGAGGGGAACACTGGCACAAAGTCTGGGCCAGAATTGTTAGAATCTTGCTTTTATTCTGACAAAATGAGCCAGGGGACTTAAGTGATCACAGCACAGTAAGATTTTGGCTTTATACTGCTGAAAGAGGATACGAATAGGTGGTAGGAATTCAGAGGATTCAATAATTAAGCTTTCAAATGGCTATTCCTCCCAGTCAAACACTGTCTAACTGATGAGACCTTAATTTCAACACATCCCACCCAGTACAGGGTACCATACTCAGGAGCAATGGTCATCGACCGGCTCAGGGTTTCTGCCCCGTTTCTCTTGGTGGTTGCATCAATGGGCTGTGCGTGGCAGGGTATGTCTCCTGCCAGTGCAGAGAATTCACCACCTGGAAGTCACAGTTTTGGGGAAAACTATGGTTTGCACAACATCATCTCAGCCTCATGTCCTGCATTATGGGGAAGCATCTTTGCAATCTCACAGTGCATCACCTACTTAACAGCCAGTGGTCTCAGCGTGAAGACTAAATTCTTGCTCAGGCAGATGAAAACTGTTAGAGAAGACTCAGATTTGTAACAGGACAAAATTCACCAAGCAGCCATTCAAAAACTGCAAGAGGGACATTGCTGTCTGTGCAGCAGAAAGCAAACAGAAAGAGCAGCCAACTTTCCATTACTGTGAAACATCATCACCGGTCATTTCTTGTTGTGACAAAAAGAGAAGGCATTTAAACAAGATTGGCATTAGTTTGCTACCTAACTGTATCTACAAATTTCTTTACTATTTCAACAGTCTGTGTTGGAATGGGTAGACGCATTTTGCCAAGGAAATCTCCAGTTATCCCTGTAAATACGTCATTTAAACACACTTTGTGTACTTCAAACACAATTTTTACAGGCTTTTCCTAAACTATATTTGAGAAATTTAACCAGCTAGCCCATTCGGATAGGCTATCCAAATTATTTGCTTAGTTTTACGCCAAATCTACATCAGTGCTTCCAGTTTCAGTATTAGGATCATATTAGCAGCTTAACTTGTACTTAGTTATTAACCAGAAACAATTCTGGCAGGCAAGTCAAACATTCATCTTAATTGAAAATGTCACGTCTTTATTTTTCCATCAAATTAATAAATGAGGTCACCAGATGGCCCTTTTAGATTCACTGAGCTGGGCTTCTTGGGTCTTACGTTCCTTGTGTGCTTTACCACAAAGCTAAAAATCCTTAACATTGCCAGCACATGACATGAATCATTTGTCCGGCGCTGGCACTCTTACATGACCAAAATACCTCCAACAAAAACCTGAATTGCACAAGCACAGAATCTTTTCTTGAATAGGGTCTCCCATATGCACAGCACGACAGCAGACCTGGGACCACATGTTATGAGTGATGCGCCATGGAGCAGTGGTCGAGGGACTTTCCATTTGACATGCGTTAATGAATCCGTTCCCCTAAAAAGAATTTATTTCTTAGAAAGGTCAAGCGTCTTTTACTGAATTTTGCAGACAGGTGTTCAATCTGCCAGATGGGCACTATGGTAACATTAATCACAATTTTATATAGTTAAAGCTTGACCTAGCAGAATATTAGCATCTTTCTCCTCTCCAGCGTTGAGGAATGGGAACAGACCTTCGTATGGCTGATTTGAGATTGTACCAGGCAGTACTTTGACCTGACAGTAAGTCTCTGTAGGGCCACTACTCCCGCATTTCTGCAGAGGGCTTCCCAAAAGAGAAAGTAAATCTTACATCTTTTCCAAATCCTTTAAGCTTCTGAGCATAAAACCATTCTACATCCCCACCTCGCATTGAAGAGATTTGTCTTTCGGTTAGATATACCGCGCGAAATTGTAGTCCGAGCGCATGAGAGGCATTTGGATGAGGTTTCTTGGTGGTGCATTTACACCACCTGGTACCTGGGAGGCTGATCCATAGGTAGAGAGCGTACGCAGTACTGCAATACAGATCTTAAATGGGCTTGCACATTTCTACATTGACAATACTCCATGCTAGCTTCCTGGATGTATTTATCTTTACCTAAAACGAAGCGAAGCTTTGGACAGCTAATGAATTAGCACAAACAGATGTTGCTGAGAGATGTTGTGCTCCTGCTTGCTTTGGCATCATGGCTAGTTAAAACTTTTTGAGCAATTCCAAAAGATAGTCAACAACTGGAAGAGCATTAAAATATCTTGGAGTTCAAAACACTGGGAACACCCAGGTATTCACAGGAAAAACTTCATGCAGTAAAAGATAAAGCATAGCTATAGGACCCTTACACCATACAGCAATGTTTTCTCCGATCTCACAAAAGCCCTAGTGATACTCAGAAGCCATTATACACTTCTGCTAAGCCATCCATAACGTTTTGAAACAGAAAACACTACGCTTACTGTGGGCAAAGTAAAATAAAACCAACAGCTATGTATATTTGAAATCATGTTACCACAAGATGTCACTCTAAACTTTATTTAGGGAAAGGGTTTGACTACTTCAACTTTAAAGACATCCAAGTTACTTTTTTCCAAGTATATTTCTTTTCTCCCAAATTGTATTTACAAAACTTAAAACATAAATTAATTGCTTATAAGGAAAAAACAACTAAACAAACATGAGAAATACAGTCCACACCAAAACTGACTGGTAGGTCCTCAGAAGGCAGGCTGGGTATGAAATGATGACAAGAATAAAAACAGAGCAGTCTTTTCTTTTTAGAGGTTAAAGAAGAAAAAGAATAAAGTTACAGTTCTATATTACAGTTCAACACCAGAGATTAAAAATAATTCAAGAAGACGCAACACTTGGGAGAAAATATCCAATACACAGTGCAACTCTATCTATCTCTCTGTCTCACTGTAATTAGGTCGGATTTCTCCCGCTGCCTAATTAGTATCTGCTTTGAAAGATGCTCCCCATAACAATTCCTCCTACTACCTGCAGGTACTTGGATTCTGGGAAGACAGCAAATCTCCTAACAAATTCCTGGATGAAAATGAGCATTCATATATATTTTTATATATATACATGTAAAAATATGCAATCATATCATGTATGTGTATATATGTGCATGTACATATATAGACATAATATTGTGAATATGTGTAATTTGTGTGTGTGTACATATATATATATAACCAGAACTTTGGTGGGAGAAGGCAACAAGGGCACTCTTGGGCCTCATCCCCACCTATATGCGGTGGAGGTGGGAGACCGGCCCAAGGCATGCAGCAAGGCAGTGGCAGAGCCAGGATCTTGATGCAAGTCCTCAAGCAAAGCCACTCCAACACCATCTGCTCTGACATTTCTATTATCAGTAGCACATCAAAAATTATGGTAATCTCAATCCCAGTACCTCCAAGAAACATGCCTTCAAAACACTTACTTTGCAGAAGAAAACCATCTAATTCACCTAAACCATCTAACTATTGGGACCTTGGGGCAAAAATCAGACCTACGAGAAAGGAAATGATACCTTTGGTAGTGTTGGCATCTCTGTTAGCTCAAGCAGTGAAGGCTGCTGTGAAGTGTCCGACAGTTTTGACCTTGCTTTAGAACGTGTGTTACCAAGATCATCACAGAATTGCATCTGCGATGAGAAGTTCTTTTTACTAAAGTCTAGAAAATCACCATGTAAAATTAACTTCAGAACACTGACAAGGTTGTAAAGATAACTCCCAAAGTTAGAAAGTGTCACAGCTTAAGTATACAGTCACAAACCATTTTTCTCTCTGCTCTGACACTATTTAATGTCCTGAATGGGCCTGCTCTGGGGAAGCTGAGCAACCTTTGCGCCATTTAAATCAGGAGCTGAAAGGCTGAGAGCAATAAGAAGATTTCTTGAAGGTTCTTTAGCTTAAGAGCATTAAATGCCACCCCGGGAATCAGATCCTACCTCTGACTCCTACAGAGAGTCTCAGTGATGGTCAGGAAGTCACGTACGCTGTATTTTTCCAAAGTGATCACCCATCAGATGATCCTCACGTTTTAAGCGCCCAAAATGAGACATTGGGACAGTCTTGCTGGAACAGTGATACTCTCTGATGCAGCTGGAGCTGTGGCCTGACATTAAAGGAGGTGTATGTAGGTGGTGATGTATCAGGTCAGAAGTGTCTCCAGTCAGGCCTCTAACATAAGTAGATATTTTTACCTCTATTTCTCAGGGCTTCAGTATCACCTCCATAGCACCGAGCTTCAATCACCTCATCACAGAGTAAATAACAATGGGAAAGCAATGGATTAAATACTTGCTCATGAGCTGAGTCCTGCCCCTTCTGCACACTGAGTGAAGCAGGATTTTTGAAGGAAAACAGTTTGAGGTCAAATAAATAAGAAGTATCACACCATATGTATGTCCAGGAATTGAACTCGGTTCGCAGAAGCTACCTTAGTTATAGTACTGCCCTACCTCTGACCACAGACCTAATTCTCTTCTTTTCACGTTATTTTGAAATACCACATCATTTCTGTGTAACATAACATAATGATAATTATTATACAAGCAATTTTCTATTCCTAAGGCCTGGGATTTTATGCAAAAGTGCCTTAATCAACTACATCAGCAGAAATCCAAACCCACACAACTATGATGACAAAATGGAGACAGGAAAGAACAAATGAAAGACATAAATTCAGTCTTCTTTAAAAAGAGCTCATCATTATCTCCGTGGCAGATCAGGGTGACAGAGCCCAAACGCAGTCGCAGAAAATGGACCACACGACAGAATAAACACACAATGGGAACGAACAGCACAGTCGGCGGTATTTCTTGTCAAGACTTATTTTAATACCCAACAGAGCTCCGAAGTACAGAATTATACCTGAGCAAATTACAGTAGAAGTGTGAGATAAATATGATATCCACGGTTACCTGTTACTATAAATATATATATGTATATAAAAATTTACGTAATTATTATATATAAGTCTGTGTCTATATATACACAAATATATACATATATGTGTACGTAGGATTAACTAATTTACTTTCATGCATCTTACAATTCAGTGCTTAAGCCCAATTTCACTTAAATCACTTAAATCAGTGTTTTTCAGTGACTCCCACGACACTGGAAGCACAGGGTTAAGAAAAAAGAGTCCTGAGATTCCAGAAGAGCCACAGGGGTGGCACCAGGCAACAGATTTGGCTCATTTATAACAGCTTTGAAAACTGTAAGGTATAACACTCTTCAAGGCTAAAATGTTTCTGTGATTTCTCATGCAGTTTCTTAAAAAGTTACATTCACTAAACAGAAATCGCATCACAGTGTAGCCTAAAATGACTCCGCAGACCAAACCATTAGAAAGGGAGAACAGCTCTGCTATTTTAGAGACAAAATTAAACATTGGGATTACTGATGGAACAGCTTGCTCCAGATTATTCTCTTCCATTTTATTAGTAGATGTACAAACTACATTAGCATGATCTAAATCCAGTGTTTCTTTATTTAACGCCAAAAATCATCTATCTCATTGTTCTTTTATATTCCCTCAGCTTGAAAAAGGAGAGTACATTATTCAAAATAAAACCAGATTATCTAAATGCATCTCTTAATAATTTGTCTCTAGTTCTCATCACAAACCAGTAATAAAGGGCTATCCCTATTTAATGCAAAGAGAAAGAAAAGCTTCACACTGGGACAGCAGCCACACAGCAACAGCTGCTGCAACTGCATTTTATTAATTCTAATTATACATGGAATCCATATGGCCAAGGCACACTTTAAAAAAAAAAAAAAAAACCAACACTACAGGAACAAAACCAGGCTTTTATTCCTTGCTGGTGATTGAAAACCCAAAAGCTCAATAATTATCACATTGCTCATATTAAAAACTCGTCTTAAAAATGGTTTATTTCCAATGCACGGCTTTTGCATTTTGCATGAGGAAAGTCCACAGAGCTTCTGAATTCCTAGTCTGAGACGCAAAGGCTATCGTTCATTGGTTAAAAGGCAGCAAAACACGAGCAGAGGGTTGCATTAGGATTACAAGTGATTATGCATTACCTAGGGAGTATCAGTGCTGTAATCGGTTTCTCCTTGTACACGGATAGGCTGCGAATCCAAATACAGACCTGGGCTGGGGTTCTGACTTTTTCAGAGTCACTCAGCATTCACATCCAGTGGTTTTGTGCAATTCTTTAAGGAAAAGGCCAACAGCAGGGATGAGACCCCAGTCAAAATTCCCACAAATGTAAGAGGTATCAGAGCTTTGCTTTTGGGTTGAGGCCTTTTCTGGTAATCCACAAGCTTTTAATATTTAAATTCTTTCAAACAAAAACCAGTTTGGGGTACCCACACAAGATTCCCACACCCTCACACTCCCCCTCTTCTCTCAAGGTGGAAAATAACAAAATTACTTAATATTAAGAAGTTGTTGTGGGAGGGCTACTCACATCTCCCAGCTGGCCAGCAAGAACAGGGAGTACCATGCCCTGGCTCTATTGGCTCCTCATCTCTCACCAGTAAGGCGTCGCTGTAACACCCAATAAGTCCCAAAGGCAAAAGCAATTCTGAGATTTTCAGAGATAGGGAAATATTTCAGTTCCTCCATCGCAGACACTACTAAGAAAGACTGGGTAACATTTCAGACCTCAGTGACACTCCTCTCTCTGGGTATCTTCAGCCTGATTTCCCCACAGTAACATGACGTCTGTCCGTCTTTTTTCCTGCATGTGTGTCTGTCTGCCAGCTCTCACTGGCTAATTTTGAACCCTTTACCCAATGTCAAGGCAACTTGATAGAACCGAAAGAGCCTCACCTCCTCCAAAGGATCTGCAGGTACCATGGGGTGGGGCAGGTTAGAAGAGCTGGAGAGAAATGACAGCACTGCAGGGGAAATGGCACTGCCATGGAAGCAAAAATAGCAGTGTGCCAAAATCCACTGGAAACCAGTTACATTAGATCTGCCTTTTCTTTTTTTTTTTTTTTTTTTTTTTTTAACAAATGGTTCACTCTGTGTAACCGAACTTTCACTGGGGAACTGCAAGGGTTAGTTCCTCAAGCTGGCTGCAATCCAGCCCCCAGCTCATTAAAAAAAAAAAGATCACGTGGCTTCAAACCATCCCAAAGATCTAGCGCCGCTACCTTTAGCTCTTTCGAGAGAAAGCGCAAATTTGCTTACTAAGAGAATTGGACTTCAAGAATAAAAGCAGCTGCAGCTGTCTTCAGGCAAAACAAAAGCCACCCTTGAATTTAAATTTCAGTTCTGCTGTAATTTTTGCCGCAACAAAGAAAGATGCCGGTTTGGGAAAGTAGGACTCTGTGTGGAGTAATAACAGGCTTCCCCATTGTCAGAGATGTCATTTGAGTGCTTCTCAAACGTGACAGAGCACTGAAGGGTTTCTGCACATTTCTTTTGCTCCTCGACATTTGTACTAGTCAGGGAGGGTTTCAATATTTTTAGGTACGGCTATAGAAGAATCTTTATTTCTCATTCAGGGAAGGTCTGAATATAAACCTCTGGAAGACTCACTCCAACACATGATCCAAGGCAAGCAAAGTCAATGGGAGGTTTTTCTATTGATTTTGTGAATGCTGGATTCGGGCCCTCAGTGAGAGGATTGCCTAACGTCCCTGGACCAGACGTGGGCTTGGCTACATGGGATTAACTCCCAGGGAATTCAGTATCGTTACAGGAGGTGAAATAGCTTGACATGACCAGAAAACCAGCTCAGTGAGATTAAGTGTAGAGAACGATGACATATGAGATCAGTGACCTTACATTCAGGAGCACGATAAGTAGCTAAGCGCCCCAAACACGTAAGTGGGCTAAAAACATTTATCAAGAGTGAGCTTGGCAAGTATGAACAGATAACACCCGGTTGTGCTTTCCTATTGAAAAGTCTCCCAGTACAGCAATTCAATCAATATCCTTTTGGTCCCTGAAACACTGACACAGCAGTAAGAGCTGAAACACGCTTCCTCCTGTGGATTGAGAAAGATTGGTACTAGCAAGGGCCACCATCACCTTAGAAAGGTGATTGTCAACCACGTTCCCCATTTTGATATCCTCAACTCTAGCAGCTTCATCGGGACCTTTGTGAAATTTGGCATCGCCTTGTTTTCTGTGGTCCCATGAATGTCAAATCTCACATTCGCTCGAGGGAAGAAGTAGAAAGGAGGTCTTGGTGGTTGTGGAGAAAAGCCTGAAAATATCACTGCAGTGTTTCTTAAAGACAGATCGTAGAAGCAGACAATAACAACCTGAGGTATTTTATAAATTATTTTGATGCCATTTGTGCAAATCTCATAAACTTTTTAACACTGAAGGCCAGCACTACCGTGTTTGACTGGCAGTGGATTTCTGAGGTGTTGCATGATCCTGACTTTTTGTCTGACATCTATAATCATTCTTCAATGCGTACTTTGGTGTAGGCTCCATCTCCAGCCCAGGACTGTGTTGCAGGTCTCCTGTTTTTCTCACCATTTATCCTGCTGTTTACATATCTATTCCCCAGTCCTGACCCACATCCCTCCCTCTAGTCTCAAATTTCACTACTTGAAGGGTTTCTCCTTAAACGCAACATGCCTAAACAAATTCCTTGTCTTTCCATTAATAGCCTCTACATTCTTCTTCTCTCTATATGGCCAACAGCATAATTACTCTTCTCAGCATTAAAGCCTACAAATGGGGGACTTTTTTGTCATTATTCTTAGTTGACGTGCATGGCTACGTTTCTCAAAATCTTTCCCATTTTTCATTCGTAGCATTTTTGTTTTGTGACAGGGGCATGTTTCAACATCCCATCATTATGCCTATGATAGGTTCCTCTCAATTTCCTTTCATATCTAAACTATCCTGAAATTTAACCATTGCCCTAAGTGCAAGGGGAGTTTCAGTCACAGCTCACAGCTTTGTAGACACCAAAGTCAAACTAAGACAAATCCAAAGGAAACCAAGCTCCTGACTTGCTTCATGCTTACTATACTAAATATTTGCATTTATCAATAGCTGTTCCATTTTCTCATAGATATGTACATCCTAAATTAATTAAAGCAAAGGGGGACTTGCTTTGGCTCTCTCAAATGGCTATGTTTAATGTCCTCCTTATATATCTGCCCTATAGCACTCTCCAGAAACATGGAAGATCGTAACATATAACTAGATTCCTGGAAGTTTGGGTACTAATTTAACATTACCAGGTTATACTGCCACTTAATTTACACAAACTTTTAATAGAAAAGGAATATATGATAGCAGAAGAATAATCTGACTTCCTGTTTGACTTGGCTAAAAGGACATTATCAGTCTTTTAAAATGGATTGCTGTAACAGGGCTTATTTAAAAGTGAGCTGAATGAGGTAAAGAGTCTAAAAAATCCCTCTTACTAAAACCACAAAATTATATCCTAAGTCTCTAAATACAGGCTGTGGCACAGATGACCAGTAAACTTTGTAATTCTTACAGTAATGTTTACTACAGCAATTTTTAAGACAGGCGGTTTTGTAACATCCACATTATTTTGCAGAAATGGTACAATACCATTAAAAAAAAAAAAGGCGATGCAGATTTTAGTTGAAAATATGCCACTTTAAAATTCAGGCAAAGTTACGCAAGCATAAGAAAAAAACATAAGACATGGTTTCAAGGTCCTCAGGAAATACGTCATCCACTGCAGATTGGGTTCATCCGAATTTTAGAAAAACCTACTGAGATTAGTTTTTACCTAATACTGCATAAGATGATTACAGCTATTTGTGGCAAACCAAACCCCACAACCCTGACATAAACCTCTTTCATCCATTCTCATTCCAGAGAACGGCCTTCTAAGCTGTAAAATGATGCACTTTTCTTAATGAAATGAAGACTAGACAAATATATAGCAGAGGTTTTTAGAAATAAATTGTACTAAACTCTGAACAGAACTGCAAAAACCATGTCTGGTTATTTTGACATATCAACTATTATTACTCCCTTTCATGGTTTTCCTTCTTTACCTCTGCCCAGTGCCTCCAAGATGCCCCATTATGAGACAATCCCAACAAACGAGGCGTTTGGATTTAGTTTCATTTCCTCTTCCTTGCAGGGTTTTAAAAAATAAACGTTCACATCAGAACAAAATGTGCTACAATTTGAGAGGCCCCTGTGATGTTAATATCATCTAGCTACGGATGACCCTACAAAAAGCAAAAATCCTTACGTGCTTGTAATAACAACAGTATCATAACTCCTCACCACACATAGAAGGATTGGTACTATCCTTTTGGTGAAAATAATTTGGAATTAACTTAAGAGTAATGGCAATATCCCAATATGAGTTCTTCACCTTGCACGCTCCTTCTGAAGATTTTCTCCTCCTCCCTCCTCTTCGGGCTAGATTTTCAAAGCACTGTGTTTGGGTCACTGGAGACTCCAGAGACAGCAGCTCCACATGTCGCTTTGAAAATGTGCCTCTTAGCAACTAACTCAGCTGTAACTGAACACAGAGAGTCTAGCAAAAAGCCCAGCAACAAGAACAGTCCAAAGGGAGAAGGAGATGCTTTTGAACCTGAATTAAAATGTAAAAGGACAATCCATCAATAATCCTTCTGTAAATCACTTACAGATCTTGTACTTCAATATTTGTAGTCACTTCTTGCATGTGTAGAATGTACATATCAAAACTATTGAATCCTCTTTTTTCTCATGTTACTCCCTTGTTCAGTAGTCAACAGTTAATACTTATCAAACACATGGAAGATAAAAACAATCACGCATGCACTGAGAGCCCAACACGGCTGGTTGAACCACCATCACACATGCATAAATTTAAGAACAAAATGAACTAGACAACACTTAAACTTAGGTGCTCAGATTTGAAAAGTGCCTCTAACTACATTTATTATTCTTCACTGATTCATGTTATACTCAATTTAAAGAAATCCTACAGATTTTTAAAGCATTTTGGAAGTTAACGAGACTTGAACACACACTTAAAAGGACAGGGATGATTACAACAGCTAAATTTATTGGTAAAGAAATAGGACCTACAAGAAATTAATTTGGCACATAAAATTATGTTAACTTTATACTTGGTAGGAATGTGCGCTTCTGCATCCAGGTTAATGATTCTGTACAAAAATCACATTTTTCATTTTTTCACAGCCTAAACATTCAGAAAGTCAATCAGTTCTGGATAAAACCAATGTTTGACAGTTGTAAATGAGATCAAGCTTTGGAAAGTCATGAACATCCAGACTCTGAGAACTAAGTCTAATTAAGATTTGGCACTCAAAAATGGACACTTTCAAGACTACTAGACATTCTGTAAATACAAAAGACAAAGGAACATTAGCAATACAGAACTTAAAAAGAGACCAGAAGCTCTGGCTTAGGTATTTCTTTGTATGGTGGTCTGATTTATAGATGAATTGAAGAAACTATGATGGGAAGCTAAAACAGATGTCAGGGAAGTGGGGTTTTTTTGAAATACCGATTATGCAAGAACCTCATTATTGATTGTGTAATAACATCATCTACCACACTTAAAATAGTGATGAGAGGTCACTCTTTTGTGTTATTCCAGAATCTAGACCAACCAAATAGCAAACCAAATGTAATAACGAGACACTTTGAACACGCCTTGTGATTCCCAAATCTCTTTTATAAAAAGAAGCATCTAAGAACAAGGAAAAGACATCCAAAAGCCTACAAATTAAAATGCTGTCTAACTCCCCTAACACCACACTCCTCAGTCTGTTATTGTGGCAATCAAAAGATTTCATTTATTCTTTGGATTCAGCCTTAATGTAGCTATAATCACTTCTTCATCTCTGGCATATGTAATACCTCAACAAACATTGCGGTGTAGCCACACGCAAAGCACACACGTTATTAGAACACCTTGAAGGATTACTTCAAAGTAGTGCAGAAGTAAATGTACAGCTAATGTCACTTCTGTGACTTGTGTATTTCTTCAGCACATGCTTTTATATCCATAGCTATCTTCATAAAAATAACATACAAACACCCCATCTTTTTTTTCATTCTTTAGTTCAAACCTATTTATAACTATTTGGCAATACTATTCAATTTGTGAATCTATTTCCTTTTTTAAAGAATACACAGCAATTAAAAATTATATAGGGTTTCTAAAATAAAGCTAATAACTTTAAAGAAGCTGAGAGAAATTACAAGTAAAATAGCATTGGCATTAATAACTTCCATTTGCAGGAAATGTTAGAGACTGGTAACATACATTTTTCATAAATGTTACAGAAATTACTGAAACTCTTCCCAGACTTCCATCACGTTCACAGTAATAGTGCAGTATTGAAGTGCTTCTACTTTTATGATGTATAATCAAAATTTTTCCCTATCTGCTACTGGTTGTAGCTCTGCAATGAGCACAATTGGCATTCTGGCTTCAAACAACCATAACCTGAAGGTACATGTGCTTCCACAAACATCATTCGTGTGAAGAAACGCGCTCTTCAGACTAGTTCTGCACAAAATTTACGGATGTTTGTGAAAGAAAACACCGAGGTGCCAATGTAATGTGAGCAAGAGGGCAGAAGGAGGAAGAGCAAGGGTGATGCGCAGTTACTGTCCCCACATCCCATGACTGGCAGCACACGTACAGCACGCCACAAGGGACAACAGAGATGCTACAGCACACAGGTACATTTATGACCTTGAAAACATGATATATAATAAATTACGGAGGTTATTTTATATAAAGCTCCAAAACACCAATGGCTCTATTTTGACAAATACCATCATTTACAAGGTGAAGCTGGGACCTTCAAGTAAATGGAAGAAAGACTGGGCGATCCACCAGCATGTCTGTTTGAACACTGCAACATTGCATGGATGGGAACATTCTGCCCAAGTTTCACCATGCATTTTTCTTGACTCATTTCTGAGTTTCTTTGATGCTTGTGACAAAAACATAAGGCAAAAGACACAAAGATTTCAGATGCTACTTGGTGCCAGTGAAATGTCAATGAAACTTTGGCCAGTTACCTGCGTGGAGATACCTTCATCTCCAACTTTGCATAAACAGTTATATCCTACTCTGGTTCAGTAACTTCCATTAAACAAAGGAAAGCAGCAAGGTTTAGGAATAACCATTCAATGCCTGATCTTGCATGAGTTTTTTGTTACTTTTTCTTTCACTATAAAGAAGAAAATACCTTTGAAATATCAAAACAATGAGTTTCCCCCCGGAGAACCTGGAAGGATCATCTCAACTGTTCTGTTGTAAATGCAAATTAAATAGTGACCAGTAAGGAGGTTACTAGGTCTGACCCAGCTCTGGCCTTCAAGCACATACATCTAGCATAAAATATTAGTACCTACCTAGAAGTGCCTGAAACAAGCTGCTCTTAAAGATGCCCATCACCTTTTTGATGGCTTTTTTCAGTTGTTGCTCTTCTGGCTTCCTTAGTTTTTTACAATATTCTTCCAGCAGCACTAAAGCTCGGTCAGTATCTAAAAATGAACAAGTACAAAAAAAAAAAAAAAAAAAAAAGTCATTTATTAGCTCTGGAAAGTATTTAAATGCTCAAACATTAACTCCACATTTCTAAAGGCATTGTTCACACATATGAGGAACATTTACAAAAAATTTTGTTGTGTTCTGTTGTTAGCTGTATGCCATGAGCAACATAGGCAACACGGAGAGATTAACCCAACACCAAAACTGGAAGATTACTGCCTGTCTGAGATCTCCCTGCAAAGGGAAAATGATATTTGAATGGCATGTACAACAAATGGCCAACTTTCATTTATCCAAAACCAGCTGGAAGCTACGCGTCTTGCACCAAATTACAATTCGCAGAAGCTACAAAATTATAGACAATAAACATTACGGATACCCATGTGGGAAATCTGGCCTTAAAACATATTCAGAGCAGACATGAAAATGTTTGCTTGGCATCTGCAGCACTCAGTTCTCTGTTCTCTGAATAGCAAATGCGGATCTGAAAGGCAGGTGTCCAAGAGGGCAGTTGTTTGGGTTTTTTTCCTGTTCCCTTTCCACTTAAAATTGCTATCTGCCTCTTTGGTAAAAATGAGACTTTGAGAGCAGACTTCCATCCCGGTGGTGGCTCAAATATAGCAATCCAGCCTTTCTGTAAGAGTCCAGAGAAAGAGAGCGCTCTGTCCCTCCTACTGCTATTATCTTTGTGTAGTCATTTGCCAAGAGCATGAGTGACATATAAAACTGTATGAAATCCAAACATCACCATCTTACGTATAAGAAAATAGAGGAAAATGGAGAATCAGACTTCACCTTTCCTTCTCTCCATCCTAACCAGCTCACAGTGATGTCTACACACGTATGTATATGACACTGGAATATCTGCACACACTTTTGTAATTGTATTGCCAAGTATGCAATAAGATTACCAAACAGTAAAAAAAAAAAAAAAAACAAATTAATAATTATAGTGAAACAAGTGCCTCAATCTAAATCTCTTACAGTAGAGTTCAATGTGAGCTTCAATACCACGAGAGGTTCAGGCCTTTTAATTAGATTAAACTCAATAAAGTACTGTAAAAAGGCTTGTAAAGGCAGAACAGGCTGCTTTTATCATTCTTTTTTCTAAATAACTGAAAGAAAACTTGTTTTTCACTATACAAAAATTGATCGCCTTTGTTCATCCAAGGATTTTGAACATGATTCCTATAGCATGGGCCTTGTGGTGTGGGAATTAGATGAGTTCACAGTAGGGCAGAGACGCAAACTTGTATTCTGTAAGTTGATAACATTCTCAAATTAAAAAGGGGAAATATTTAATCAATGATTAATGTTTAAGAAGATGCAGTTTCTCTTCTTTCTCCTCACAGCATTTTATAGCAGCGTAGGCATTTATACAATGAAGGAGCTCACAGTTCTCTGCTGCAATCCCACCTTGAGAGGGTCTCTGAGAGGAACCCATTCATTCTATGAGGGCTGCCCCAGGGGCAGGTAAGGGTTAGGCAATTACCCTGTTTTCACCTAAAGCTGGTAGTGCACTTAGGACCCACTTATAACCTACAGAGAGAGAGATCGGCCAGGTCACAACACTTGGGCTGGGCTCCCACCACAGATCACCCAAACCAAAAGCACAGCCTCGAAACAAAGTTCTGGGTCCAAGTGGGATATGGTTGGGATATTCCCAATAAATGGTTGGGAATAAAGAACTAAACCTACATGTGAGCTCAGCTTCTTTTGCCTTGAAAATGCCAGTCACATCATACCTTTCACTGACTTCATGACCGTGCCTGTCTCTGACTCTTGTCCCCTCTACAAAATATTTAGTTAATACCTTAAATCATGGGATGAAACCTTCCCCCCAATACAGACAGGCATATGCAATGAATATATGATTTTTTATATTAAAGTGAAGCAGCAGAGAGTGGTGGAAAACCACTGCAAAGTATCAGTACTGAGGACACGTTTCGTAAGTGGACTCTGAGAAATCAGGAAAATGGGATTTGAACACCTGCCTCCCTTTGGGCTCCACACCAGAGATGCCCAACCACTCCTCCTTTCTTTGTCACTTGGTGAAGCACGCCAACATCCCCTCCTTCATTAATCATTCCTTCCCTAAAGTGCATGGTTCTTATTTTAAAATAAGACAGCTACAAAAACGTAGCAACCTTTGGGTGTATGAGCAGAGTTTTTATTTTCACTTATTGTTTTTCAGTTCACCAAAAAGAAAAAAGCCTGGTATGAGCAGAGTTTTTATTTTCACTTAAATGATTGTTTTTCAGTTCACCAAAAAGAAAAAAGCCTACTTTTGGTGGACCTCAAACCAAGTCCTAAACTCTACAAACTGAACAGAGCATTGCGCTAGTGTTAACTCTAAATCCTGGCTAAATCCCAGATCAAGTTATTAAACAATTCTATGATCTTCCTGCCTAATTTTCCTCTCTAGCTTTAATAGGATACATTGATTTTTACTCCCTCCTTAGGCTTTTGCATGGAGTTGCAGCTTTTTCCCGCACAATTGCACTTGGTAGCAGTATATCCAGTCTTCCAAATAACCTGTGATGTGTTGCATGTGCTGGGAGATCCAGTCACCCCCAGGATGCCCTGCTTTTGCTGAAAGCCATGACTGACATTCTGGTGTCAACTGGAGACAGATCTTGACCAAGAGTATTTTAGCATGTTGGGGAGAGGGCTGTGTCACCACTGCTACTGGAGCACTCCTGAAAACCCAAGGGGCTTACGGAGACTATTTGAAGATCCAGTCATTTTGGCGCTAGATTAGGCTTCCAAAAAGCAACTTCCAGCCTCTTTGTTGAACTTTACTGATCATAAATTACTTGGGACCAGATCTTTATATGGATTTGCACAGTATTCAGCATGATGGGCATAATCCTGTTCAGCACTGTCACACAACTTTCATACCTCTGCGCAACAGCAACCAGATACATGAAATACTACAATAATACAGCATATCTGAAGAATACTAAGTGGTCCCTCCAAGATGATAACCACCTTCAACTCCCAGTCATACCCAAAGCAGATGAGGACATCCAGTACTTTGCCCTTTGGGGCTGTCTGACAGCTACAAAGTTTACATAATATTTGGCAGCAAGAACTGACTGCCTGGACTGCAGCACAATAGTCAAATAAGAACCGTATTCCCTGCCACCCAAATAAAACCAAAGTTTCTGAAGCTGAATTCCTACACATTCTTCTCATCAAGAAGAATGGCAGACTGGTGGTTTTCACGAAGGACTGGATCACTGTATGTATGGGATGACAATATCCACTGGAGCACACAATTCATTTTTAGCAGCCAAAATAAGTTCTGTACCTTACAGTCAGAGTGTATCATAAACGCAACCAAGAAATCTTTCTTCTATGGTACCACTATCTGCAGTGCCTACACCAAAACCAAATTCAAGCAAGACCACAAATCTGCTGAACAGACAATTTAATATTCCAAGTTCTGGGCCTCCATGTTGATCCTGAGTAGGTCCTTTGTCTGCTGTCCTGGTTTCAGCTGGGATAGAGATAATTTTCTTTCTAGCAGCTGGCATAGTGCTGTGTTTTGGATTTAGGATGAGAATAATATTGTTAACACACTGATGAGTTAATTGTTGCTAAGCTATGCCTACACAGGGTCTTTTCTGCTTCTCACCCCAGCCCACCAGCGAGGAGGCTGGGGGTGCTCAAGAACTTGGGAGGGGACACAGCTGGGACAGCTGCCCCCAACTGACCAAGGGGATATGCCATACCGTATGACGTCATGCTCAGCATATGAACGAATGGAAAAGCTGGCCAGGGGTCCGCTGCTTGGGAACTGGCTGGGTATCAGTCAGTGGGTGGTGAGAACTGCATTGTGCATCACTTGTTTTGTATATTCTTTTATTGTTATTATTATTTTCCCTTTCTTTTCTGTCCTGTTAAATTGTCTGTATCTCAACCCATCAGCTTTACCTTTCTTTTTTTTCGATTCTGTCCCCCATCCCACTGGGGGGGGACTGAGTCAATGCCTGTGTGATGTTTAGCTGCCCACCAGGTTAAACCACATCTGCTAACAAAGACCACTGTAAAGTCAGTATCACCTGTGCCCCATGAGGTCTACTGGACAGAGTTGTAGTTTTTCTTACTGTTTCTTTGGATTTTATGACACTATTTTTAAATCGATCTCTTGGCTTTCAAAGATGACTTTGACAAGAACCATTCAGAAGATACAGTCCTACAAAACCTCATATATATTCTAAACAGTATGGGCAATACTGCTTTGTCTAAATAAATCATATTCAAAACATCTCAGTACAATAATAAGAAAATGTTCTTTTATGGTCCTACAGTATCTTGTCCAAGAGATTATCTAAGCTAATAATTCTGTGGATTTTATCACTTTATCAGTCCATAATTTTTTAACTGGTTCATAAAGGTTTGTGGCTGATGTTACTGAGCAGGGAATGGGCAATTGCTACAATACAGCAAATCAGAAATATGTGATACTGAAAGAAAACTGTAGATCAGTAACTTTGCTTATTGAAGTTCTTTGGAAAACTTTTTCCTCCCTCAAACAATCTGAAGTTTTACCACACAAGAAATCACTTTTCTTCTGCGGAATAAGTCTCTGCTTAATGTAATGTATAGATCTAGATAAGAATCAAAAAAAGGCAAATCCTTTTCTTGGAGTAATTATTCTAGATGGGATCATTAGAGAATAATCCACACCTTATAGTCCCCACACTTTATAGACACACATTTATGTGATGTAGATTTTTAAAGCTCCCCAACAGTTATACTACAGAGCCAAAAAATCTTCAGGGGCAATGCTTATACATCTGATGAAACAAATAATAAAATTATATAGAAAATGCATTGTTAATACAACCCACGTTACATTTTAACAAAATGCAGCTTCAGTATAACTTACAGAGAAAAAGTTTTCCAGGGATACTGCCATGAGGCCATACATACAAGCAGGTGCAGAGCAATGTGTATTATAGAATCATAGAATCAAAGAATCATAGAATCATTTAGGTTGGAAAAGATCTTTAAGATAATCAAGTCCAACTGTTACCCTAACCCTGCCATCCCACCACTAAAATTATATATCAGGAGGCAGGAACTTCTCACCAATAAACAATTGTTTCCTAAAGCATTGTCTTTAAGATGCAAGCTAGACGTATGAAAGACTAAATGGCATAATTGTATAAAAGCAAGACAGGAAATTCTGCAATTAATTTGGTTTACCATCTACTTTGATAAAATGTCAAAATCAATTCTACCTTAGCTACTTCTCAGGGTCCGTATCCGAGATCCGGATGCCATTTGCAATACTAACTAGTGCCTTAAAGCAGAGGATTCCCTTCCTCTTCTGGTTTATTTCTGGGTCTTTGCTATGCTTTCTTTTTTTTTGCAAGTACATTTTAGAATCAGTGAAACTCGTATAGGCAAGGAGACACAGAAAATATTGAACTTCACTTTCTTCAGTAGAAGTGTAACAGGTGGGCACTCTGGTTTTGGTTACATGACTGTGTTCAGGTCACTGGAAATCTTATGGCAGTTATGTACACAAAAACTGAGTTACATGCTTACATGCAAGGCTGCGGGGAGACCTGATTGCGGCCTTTCAGTACCTAAAGGGGGCCTATAGGAAAGGTGGGGAAAATCTTTTCAGTAGGGCCAGCTGTGACAGGACAAGGGGTAATGGCTTTAAACTAAAACAGGGTAGGTTTAGACTGGATATATATAGACTGGAAGAAATTCTTTCCAATGAGGGTGGTGAAACACTGGCACAGGTTGCCCAGAGAGGTGGTGGAGGCCCCATCCCTGGAAACATTCAAGGCCAGGTTGGATGGGGCTCTGAGCAACCTGATCTGGTTAGCGGTGTCCCTGCTCCCTGCAGGGGGGTTGGACTAGATGACCTCTAGGGGTCCCTTCCAACCCAAAACATTCTATGATTCTATGATTCTATGGTGCAGGTGCACAGTGCCTGTGAGGACACACGTACAACTACCGAATGAATAAAGAAAAGCGCGTCAATGCTGTGAAATCAGAATGATGTTAAGTACACTTTATACTGGTCTAAACAACTACACAGCTGCATCACTGCAAAGGAGCGAGCTCCATGGTGTCCTCTGAAATACCTGTACATTAGTTTGACCCTGTAGAACCAATGCTCAACTACTTACTTAAGCAAAATATAAACACCCCTGGGAGTTCCGCTTGCTTGAAGGCAGCAGGATTGGACTTCACTTACATGCCATTTGAGTTCATCTAACTATTCTTGGTGTGGCAGTTGAAGTGTAGTATCAGTAGAGTTGAAGCATTGCAGCCCTGCTGGTATGGAGATAGTTGTGTTGATTAAAAAGTCTTCGATATGTACTGTGCCTTCATATAGGACAGAGGATGACACAGCCATGCCCGCACATGGCAGTTCACACAACGTGATGTCCATGGGAACAGCTACAGGATACAGGAAAAAGTTTTCCTCAGTATCTCCCAGATGTTATTCAAACCATTTATCCTTCAGATGAACTAAATATATTAGAGCTGAAGATAATTTAGGAATATCTATGAATCTCAATAATTAAACTGGAAAAGATTTGACCACCAGGACTAATTGAAACAATATGAGAAAGAGAAAACTGATTCAGAACCAGTCTCCAAGAAGCTCCAATTTCGAAACGCCTCAAACACCAGGCTACATTGGATGATGATGACTCAAAGAAACAGATGGGGCTCTGAGCAACCTGATCAAGTTAGCAGGGGGTTGGACTAGATGACCTCTAGGGGTCCCTTCCAACCCAAAACATTCCAAGATTCTATGACAGAAGCACCATATAATTCAGGCAGATGCTGTTACATACCTATTTTCAAGCCCTTATAGCTCCTTCTGTCCACAATAAAGCCATACAGGCAGAACTCTATATGGACCTGTATACAATAGTGGCCAGGACCGAACACGGGTTTTGCAAACAAATTTCTATGCTTTGAACACCCGCAAGTCTGCTGAAAGCTGCTGCTGCCTTCCACGGGGGTCTGATCCTCTCACCCTGTTCCTGCTACAAAGCAAGGTAGCTCAGAAGATGGAGACAAATAAAGAAAATATGATTCCAAACACATCTGGAGCTGGAGACTTCTCCCTTGCACATGGAAGACATCACAGTCAGCAAGGTAGCATCAGGCAGCTGCCGTCTCTCAGGGAACCCCAGATATGCTCGGAAGCCTACAACAGCCTGTTGGTAAGTTTAGGATCATGTCTGCATTTCTTTCCTCCCATTGGCATCAGAGTTTATGAATGACAAGACTTCTGGGGTGCGACAGTATGGAAAAATGTTGACTTAAAATAAACAAAAAATATTGTTTCATCAGTGACAAGGGTTTAACATTAATTGAGCTCTAACCCTGAGTTGATAAGACTAAGGGCTTTTTTATTGCTATTTCTCTCTCTTTTTTTTCCCTTATTGTATCTGCTCCCTTTCCTAAGAGGGATTTTGATTATTTTCTGACTTGTGAAGTCTGTGGCATAGGTGACTTTATGAAGAAAAGCACGCTAACAGATTTCAGGAGATTCTTTCCAGCTTTTGGATAACCAGAACTGGGAAAATGTAGGGCACTGAAGCTGGAAAAGGCATGAAGAATGGGGGAGGAAAAATGCAGCAGCCAAAATAGAAGTGAGAAATTAAATCAGAGCACCGTGAAAGAGAGCAAACAAGTTTTCTCAGTGAACTTTGATAACTTTAGAAGAAAAGGATCTCAAAAACTACTTCTACTTTCAGGGAGTTCACACCTTTGTTTAGACGACCACTGACAAAAGAGCCAGGGGTCTGAGCAAACACTGTTCCCTGCCTCAATTATTTTAAGATCTCCTGATTTGATCCTCTGCTCTGGAAGCTCAAAAAATTAAAATGAGTTGTTACAGTTCAATGGGAGGGGATGCGATATTTTATAAGAAATTTCCAGGCAAACTGATCCAAGCCAAAGCCCCCAGTAAGTCATTTACCTTTCTTAATCTGCACACACAACAACAAACACAAAGATATTAATCCTGTTAGTGCGCAATGCTCTGTACACACACCTGGGCTTTAAAACTCCTATATGAGGCTGTATATTAAAATCTGAAGTTTCTAAACCGGAGGTGTATCTGGAGCCTGTTAAATTTCAGAAAGAAACACAAGAAACGGTACACTAAGATAGTTGTGAAAAACACAAGCCGTAGGCTCCGAAGCTTCAAAAGGCTTGAGAGCTATTAGACAAATGACAATCATAAAGTATATATATATAAACACAAATATGAGATGCAAATTAACCTATCAGATTGCACTGATGGAAAGCAGACAGGGAATATGTGGCCCTGCACAGACCAGAAAGCTCTCAGCATCTCAAGCCCTTCGTATCCGCAGTAGGACTTTAATGTCAAGAAAAGGCAACATATGGGTTATGCAACCTTGAGGAAACATAAGGCATTACGTATGTGACAAATACTATCACCCCGTGTGATGAGTACTCACAAAAAACAAGGAAAAGGGTTAAAAATAACAGCTCCTGAGAGCATGGATGACACGTAAACCCATCTTCTGTCCTGCTAGGGAAAACAAGTGGACAGAAATGGGGGTTTAATCATTTAAAGGATTACTAGGCAGGCTTATTTCTGGGGTTTCAGCCTTTAGGAACCAGATCGGCATACAGAGGAGACTGACACGTGGTCTGTGAAGATTACTCATGGGCCAGTGGAGAGACTCTTTCAAGGAATTATATTTAAAATTAAGGTGGCATTCTAAGTTGCCCTCACTCTCTGTTAACTGTAAAAAGAAGTGCACTACCACCACCCCAAATTAACCATAGCCTTGGTGAATTCTCTGCACAGACTGCTTTCCTGCAAAACACAAATTCAGGAACAGTTTAGTTGTGAAGTGCTGTTATTCTAGACCGTGATGCTGTTAGCAGACAAGAAATGGGCCAGATATTCTGTGAGAAGAACTGCTATGCAAGTACCACAGCAAATATCACAGAACAAGGTCAACAGTATATGCTCAGGTATATTAAGGGGAAACCAAGCATCCAAATGCCAAGGACACTGGACTAGAGTAAGGAGGAGAGGCAGCTCGGCACTGAACAGTGCTAACATACAAATAGCCGGTGCAAAAGGCAGCAATCAAATGGCAGAAGTTGCACAGCAGTCTCTTGTTACAGAATATTGATTTGTGCAGATGATGCAACGAACGGCGCTAAAAGCTGTGCAAGTCAGATTGCTTTGAAGGGCACGAGCTGTGCTATGATCTGTCAGCTGAATTCTCTGAGAAACAGAAATTACAGACACATAGAGCCTGGAGGAGCCCTATTAGGTTTTCAGTTTACCTCCCTGCTGTGCAGAAGGACCCAGCCTGACATCCATCCCATGGATGCTTGTCTAACTGCACTGGTAACCTCCTACAAAGTCCACAAGAAATCCCTCACCATCTGATTTCAGTGCTTGAAGGTTCTAGTGGTTTTTTCCACTATATAATTTCCATCCTTGTTGTTATAGATCAGGACAACTAATTCTTGTCTTCCAGATATTGATGTGGAAAGCAAACCACCATTATTCCTGCTATAGCCTCTTCTATAGCGTGTGACTTGTCATGCCCTGCTCAGTCTCCTTTTCCCCAGGCTAAATGGTTCCAGCCCCTGCAACTTTTGTACATGGTTTACATTTCCAAAGCCTCTTATTTTCTTTTCTGGAATTAAATTTATCTTAAAGCACAATCTCTAAACTCCATCTGAAGACCCAGTAATGCCGCAGAACACAGACTGGTGGATGAAGCTGGAGAGAAGTAGTGTTAGCTTTACAAAACATGGCATGCACACACAAATGACCAGGGAAGCGATGATAATAGAAGAGCGCTTTAGGGTTTTTTGGCTTGTTTGTTAAGAATCAGACTTTTGGTCTAATTTACTGTAAGGAAAACTGGCTACTTAAGAAAAATATCAATTATCAATGATGATTAGCTGCAATGTAAGTTTGTCGTCTAAGTATCTTCACCCTTGATTTTACAACTTGTAGCCATACATCTATTCTGTTAAACTGCTACTCTTACCTATTTTTTAAATTTTAAATATATTCCTTTAAATGTGACTAACTGTACATACCCAAGGAGTAAGATAACTATATAAAGATCAGCTAGTGACTGGCTCAGCATAAAAGCACAAACTTTTCTCCAGCATTTCTGCTTATCAGAAAACATCTTCATGGGAATATCTGACCCCTGCAATCCCACAGATATCCCTTCCTTCAAACTACAATTAAATCTTGAAAAAATACTTCGTGTTTAGTGTATAATCTGTTCATTTTATGTGTCACGCTTTACCACAATAGAGAGTCCACTTATTTCTTCATTATCTGTGGCTCACTCTGGGACCTGGATTCTTCCTACCACATCACTTCTCTTCAGGGACCACAGAAGGGCTTTAGCAACTGCTGGTATCAGCTGCTAATCCCACCGGGGCCATTCCTTTTTTTTCAGTGCCACATTGAACGTAACATGGGGCCTGCTCATTAGTGATCCTCTCTCAAATTTCTTAACCTGGCTACACAGAGTGTTTGTGTCTCAGACACTAGAGTGAGCAGATTCTGGGGCCCCAAGACTCCTTCTAAACCCACAGAAACCCTGCAAATATAAGTAGCTTCACCTGAACTTTCAAGAGTCACAATGTTAAAATCTAGGTGTACAAATGCTAGTATTAAAGCCACAATGCAAATATGAAGACAGAATGAAAAATGAAGCCACAAACCCCCAAAATGATGTAGCACCAAATGAAAACCTCTTATTTATGAAGAAGAATAAATGTGAATTGACATCTTAACAGCGTAAAATTACTGAAGTGCCCTGCTTTGAGGAGCTTACAGTCTAATTGCATGTAATACACAAAACTAGTGGAACTTGATGTGTAGTTACAAGCGTAAGAGCAAGAAGTGACACACTTCTTACAGCTTCTGTGGGTTGCTTTTTTTTTTTTTGCTTTAAGAGAACATTCAACACCAAAATTATTCTAAATGTGAAAACTGGAATGAGACAGAAAGCTAACAAAAAGATGCCTGTTCGGGAATAAATAACTTTCAAACTCACACAAAAGAAGTATTATTTCACATGAAAGAAAAAAATGTGGGATTAAGAAAATTCAGATCTGATTCAGTAACACTGACATCTTTCTAGAGATGCAGAAAAGTAAAATGGAATGAGTTTAAACTGCCTTTATTTCTTACCAAAATGTGCACTATGGTCTTACATTTTGTCACATTCACTTTGGAACTTTTCATTTAGGAACCTTTGCATTAGACTGGAGTCTCTTGGGTTGGTAAACAAAGCACATGCCTCCAGGCAACAACAAAAATGAATTCTACGTTTTGGACATTGAACAAGTGAATCTGTAGATCTGCAAAGTTTGGTTTGGGGTTTGTCTGTGGTGTTTGGGGGTTGGTTGTTTTTTGTTAAAAGCACAGCTCAGCAGGTGTCCATCTGCAAGGCACTATTACCGTAGTGCACAACTTCCAACTGAATTGGAAGGCGATCTGAATTATTCCACTACAGCATAATGCGATATATGCCATACAGCCAGGGGAGAGAGGAGCACTGTAAAGCATGAAGTATTGGTTTCTGTTTGTAAAACCATAAATTGGCCAGATTCTCCCTCTCCAGGAAACTCTACATGATTCAATTCCCTGATAAATGTGTTTTGAAGGAAGCACTGACCTTTTCATCCCACAAGTGAAGACAGACAGAAGGACCTTTGCACTAACTTGTCCTGACAAAGGGAATTTAATGCCACCAAAAGCTCCTCTGGACCACAGCCATTAAAAAGCGAATGGTTTCTTCACACATTTTGTATGTTGGTTACCACTGTCATCACCCATTAGGTCAAGGTAGCTTTACTGGCTATTTTTGGGATGAATATGGCAAGAGAAAACATGATCTTTGTTTTTATAAAGATGCTGTTTGGCATTGTTTTAATCTACAGTAAATACAAGGATACACCGTAGCGAAATAAGTACTTACTAAATACTTAAAATACCTTAAATACTTAAATACTTGTAAGAAGCAAGAACCCAGTATGACCCGACCGAAATAAGCAAATGTGAGTAAGGAGGATTTTTCTCATTTTGCTGAAGCAGGGATTGCAAACACATTTGGCCACTAATTACAAATTCAGCTTTATCTCCACGGTCACCCTCGTTTTGCTGAAGCAGGGATTGCAAAATCATCTTTTATCACATTTGGCCACTAGTTACAAATTCAGCTTTATCTCCACGGTCACCCTCTGACATCTAACTTGGCCATCTGGAACAAATTCAGAAGGAAAGAAGAGAGGACGAGAAGGAAAAAAATATGCTTATAATGCAAGACACCATTACTTCTACTGAGTGCAATATGCATTTAACAGGAATGGAGAGGATGCACAGCTGCCTCTTGTATCTATATCAACAGTATGGTTGCCTCCAGTTCTAGTGACTAACAGTACAATAATTTATAACACTTTTTTCCCCACAAAAATAATGAATAGTGTTAATTTATAGCACTCATAGAACACACGACGTCAGCTCTCATAAATATCTCAGCTAAGGAGATGGTTTTTCCACTAAAATGTATATGAGACCAAGGCATCATCTAACTGAGGCAAACGAGTTAGTGTGGTTACCCTATGTTCCCTCTATGGTCTATGGAGAGAGAGAAGATGACAATTGAGATCTTAGGTGGGTTTTGGTGCCCTTTGAAGGTAGATCTCTCTCTGCAGACCAAAGAAGCGCTCCAGGACAACAAGCTGGGCACCCTACGTAGGTGAGGCAACTAAAATGGGATGGATCTGCATTAAACATCTGACAAATACTAGAACAATGGTAGAGCTGGGAAAAGAATATAAATTTCACTATTCCCAGTCCAGAATTCACTTAGCTTTGCAGCCTGCATTTATATAACAAAGACTTGTTCTGTATTATGCCTGCTCCTATAGTCCTTTCGCGTGCAAAATATCTCACTGTTTCTCACAGAGGAAACAATATCTGGCTGGAAAAAGATTACTGCCACAAAAGCAGCTACATCTTTAAATCAAAGCTTTACGGTGCAAGTTGGCTAAGTTTCGATAGCAATTTTCTGCCACTTGTTTAACTCTTGGAAAACTAAAATTGTTCTTTCCACAGTCTATAAACATAACCTACAACTTTGCACTGCTCCCAGTCAATTCACTATAAAAACGGAGAGGTATTTGAACAGAACTTGGAGTGAAAAATGCGGCCTCTTAGCCATGTACTTGCTTGAGAATCCTTATTCAGCAACTGAAAGGACAAACAGCCTGTAATACCAACGACTTATTAGAAGTAAAAGGGAAACAGAAATCTCCAATACATGCTAGATTTCCTGCTGTAAGGAGCCTACAACTACATTCACTAAGATTTGTGAACACAAAAAGTTATAATCCTAAATTTCAATTTTATTATCCAAAAAGAAGTTGCCAGTTTAAAGAGATTTAGGGCACGAAGAACTCCAGTGCATCAATGGGAGCTAGCTTTGTCTGGTCCTTTATGAATGTTGCTTTAAAAGTT
>NW_009258388.1:1416114-1421875 GCF_000687185.1 Egretta garzetta
CCCTTTTTTAACAGACCAGCCACATAAAGTTAGCATTTCCACTACAAAACCTAGCATTTCATAAAGCATATCTGTCAGATTCTTCTAAGTGGCACAGAAGGAGTCCACATGGGTTCAAACTGAGACTTTTTAATTCTTGACACTGGTGTGCTTAATAAAACATGTCTTGAAGGCATTTCTTTATATGAGAGGTACGATGAAAAAAGTTAGAATCATAGAACGTTTTGGGTTGGAAGGGACCCCTAGAGGTCATCTAGTCCAACCCCCCTGCAGGGAGCAGGAGCACCACTAACCAGATCAGGTTGCTCAGAGCCCCATCCAACCTGGCCTTGAATGTTCCCAGGGATGGGGCCTCCACCACCTCTCTGGGCAACCTGTTCCAGTGTTTCACCACTCTCATTGTAAAGAATTTCTTCCTTAGATCCAGTCTAAACCTACCCCGTTTTAGTTTAAAACCATTACCCTTTGTCCTGTCACAGCAGGCCCTACTAAAAAGTTATTCCATGACAAATAGAATCAGCATGCCTTTATAAACTGGCTGCAAGGTGGAGTGAGTCAAGGTGATATTAATAGCAGCCCACAGGTTCACCTGTCTAGATAAAATTCCTCTCACTGTCAGAGACTAAAAGTGGGATGAGGGCAGTATATATCCTAACACTCAACTATCTCTTACTGCCTAGACACAGCTAGGTGTGTAAAGACGATGACAGGGTTAGTCTAGAAGCACACGTGCAGCCAGGCGTCTAGATGTGGGGGTTCCTGACATCTCCATGTGAATCACAAGCAGGGTTCCAAAACTGGAATCTGGACTCTATCACAGAGGAGCATGGATCTAGTTAGTTCCTTCCATCACTGTGAAAGACATGAATGAATTACAGTAATGTTTTATGCTCTTAACTATTCCATAGATGAATCAAAAATATATGTAATTACAGATCTAAATATAGTCCCTTACAGTTTTCAGAAACCAACTCAGCTAAGTAACTCAGGGAGGGAGGGAGAGAAGACATCTAAAAACACATAAAACCCTGACTACTTCACTTAGTAACCTGACTTCACTTCTTCTGTATGGCAGTAATATTTCACTTTGAAGTGAAGTTTTCTTCAATAAATTCCATCAATTTGTTATGAATCATTGTATTCAAACATATCCTAGTTTGTTTGTGAAAGTTAAAATTAAGTGAAAATAATGAATTTATTTCACAAATATTTTCATCCCGTATCATCTCTAAATGGCACTGTCCAACAAATAATTTTGTAACTAAAACTAAATGCCCTGTTTGATTTAAAATTTTAAGTGTACTTAAGTGAAAGATGAGCAGCCAAAGAGAATAGACATTTGTTTAATCACACAGCAACAGTACAACGATCCATACAATATCTCATCCCTTATCTAAAGGGAACACATTCAATGCCTGCAGGTACTCTGTTCTCCCTTCCCTGCCTTGGTGTTTTTTTTTTCCCCCCCTTGAGACTGACAGCAAGTATGCTGAGTCTGTGAATATTCTTGGGAATGTGGAGTCTTATTTCCCTCCAGAATGAAGTAAGAAAACAAAATCCTTTCACTCTAGCACATCAGGCAAGGGCAATCACATACTGACACAAACATGATCAGAAACAGCAGCCAGCCTTTTTTTCCACGTCCATAAGAAGCCAATGCTTCCTCTAAAGTATATGGTTTTCACTATGAAGTAACCGACTTTTTTCCTGACTAAACAGGCCTGGACGTTTAAAAGCAAGATGGCAGACATAGCATCAAGCAGTAAGGTGAAGTGTAAATCAGGTCCAAAGCTGTGTGAAATTTTAGACCAGTACTGGATGCAAGAGCTCTTTCAAAGGCAAATTCTCAAAATGCATTCACTGTTCTGCAGAAAGCCCGAGAACCAGCCAATGCCACAGACAGCAGTGTTCGGTAACAACTTCCAGTGATAAATACCAGGGTATTTTAAAACTTGTTTTTACAGGTTTCTCTGTCTCGAGATTGATTTTAGGAGAATATTCCGATCAAATCCGAAATAGCAACACATAGAGAGGTGCTGAAAGGGAGAGGGATAATCCTGTCCTTAATGCTGCTATTGAAATACAAACTTTTGCACAGCCTAGAAGAGAGTATTCCACTGAGATTTCTACAGATGGCATGGGTGGGAAAGACAGTAGACAAGAACTCCCAAATATGTGAGCCCAGAAAGGAAAAATAAATCATCAACAGAAATATGAAACTAGTTGGACACAAAGTGCTGTCAAAAGCTTAAAGAAAATAAATGGGAAAAAAAAAAAACAGGGAAAAATCCCCTCAAACTCCCTAATATTCATAGGAGTATTAGGGATTACTTGTAACAATAGCAGATTTTATTTAAAATGGTAGCGTGTCTCAGGTTGCCAGTATGGTTTTAATTACATTTAGAAAGTTAAAGTCTATTGCATGGACTAGACAAATTAAGTCATTTAAAATAATAATACAGTTGCTGATTCACTAACATTTTTAATCCTGCAATTTGCACGCTTAGATAAATTTTTAACAATACCCTTTTAATTCTCAACCACATTCACACTGGCAACTTCAGTACACTGACTGATGTGACACTTTAAAGTATTTCAAGGAGGATATTTGGGTCTCTTGAGTTTATATTTCAAAATTGTCAGAATACATCTCCTCATAACACAGAAAAAGAAATTAAAGCCTTGATGTGCATTAAGACTGACCCAGACCGTCTTGAAACAAATAGGAAAGCCACAGATTTTTAAGGCCAAAAGGGACCGCTATGATTGCCATTCTAACTTACTGCACAAAGGAGCCCATAAGATTTCACCCAAAAAATCCTGCAGCAACTATTTTGAACCTGATTTACAGCTAAACATCCAGCACAGAAACATCTGTAGTGTAAATCACCTAATTCAGGATTAAGACTTAAAATATGAAAAGACAGTCTTACTTTTCCTTCCATAAGCAGGTAGCATACACAAGCCTCACCAGTACATCAGGGTGACATGTTTACAGCACAGCAGGATGAATTATTAAGGGATGATACTCCTCCATACATGTTCCTATCTTTACTACACATAATTGTAACTAACTACACGAATGACAATATGAGTCATTAAAACACTGCAGTTTTGAAAATTTGTTTCTACGCTGTCATGTTAAAATACAGTCACAAAATTCCATTTATTGTTTTTTTGTACAAAAATAATTCTAGCAGTCTGAATGGCTTTGCCATTACTTACATAGTAAACGTTAACTCATAACTAATAGTGAAGGGTTATTCCTACAAGGAAAAGAATCCATAGCCACATCGGCTATGTCCCTATCTTTGTTGTGTAACATTCACTTTTTGCTCCTTCCCCCACGTTTTGGTATCATCAGATCCAAGGATATATCAGATCCAGGGACATCTGGATAGATGAGCCAGACAGAAAAGGTTTACATGCCATTTATTCTGTTAGCATATTCTGAAATTTTAAATCAGTGTCATAGTTGTAAGGAATGATAAGTAACTTAAGGTCTACCAATGTTTTCAGAGTAAGAATTTGCCCTCATATATTCCCCAGTTCTTGTTTGAACACTGGAAACCACATTTTCCAAAGCTGCTTCTATACTTGATATAATCACAAACTTCAGGAGAGAAGGGGCAAAACGTAAGGCTGGTCATATTTTCTTAAATGCTGCCATACTACAGCCATAAAGACTGTACTTTTATACTCTAATAGAGTATGGAAATCAAAGTTAGTTAAAATCACATTTAAAAAAAACCCACGTTCAAATCTCCTTCAGAACACAACTTTCATAACTTTTATTTAAAATTAACCTTGAAACTTTGTTATTTATTTATGCTGCTTCTGATGGCTGACGTTTTTCGGCCAAACATGTGAAGAATAGATAACAGACTAGACCTACGATTTTAAAATTCATTAGCGTTTGTAAGGGAGGCTTCTCACAAAATTAAATGACAAGCTTTTCTCTTTATGCCTGTTCAAGATCTCTGATGGCTGATCTTTACAAAATTACTATTTGAGGCCAAATGTGACATGACAAGTCTTAAAACACTGCATCAAAATACTTTTAAAAATTATTGCAGTAAGTGCACAGATTTTTCTCCCGTTTTCAGCGCAAAAGAAAAACAATCTCAAACCCCCATTAAAACACTTTAATTTTAAATTGTGAGTACTAGAAATCAGCAATCTAACAAAATGAGGATGCAATATGAGATATGAAGCTTCATAGCCCACCTTTCTTCTTGACTGGCATTCTTCTTCCTACTTCTGAATCTGGTTGCAACCACTTATTTACAGGTATTAACGATGTACTACTGGAACAGTTCGCGAGGTCAGGAACTGGCTATCTATTGCAAAACACTTTTACAGTTCAGTTAGGAAATGCAGCTTCAATCTTCATTTCTATTAATACTTGCTGTTTTCTTGTATTGGACTTCTGATGCTTTCCACAAGTAAGAAAAAAAGGGGAAAAAAGCTTTTTGATTTTTTTAAGAGACGTTTTCAATTTCTTTAAAATATATTTGAATCTATAAAAATACAAGAGAAAATGTTCCTTGGCAATATAAAACCTTATTATAACTCCTCTTCTGGCAGCAAAGTTTGAAAATTAAAAGATTTTATGTAATACAATTAAGGCACAGTCCATCTCTAGGCAGCTCTCTTAATACTCCACCTGTACCTGCTCAAAAAACATATTATTTGCAGGACAAAAACACCCAAATAATCCAAACAAGGAGGAAGACAAAAACAATCCAAAGTGACTCTTTAACTTCTTGAATGAATTTTGCTAGCTATGTACTAGGTGACCACACAGCAGACTGAAAAGGTCCCTTTTTCCTCACCAGACAACAGGCTTCAAATATCACCCTCTTACCCAACAGAAGTCACTGGCCAGTCACTTTCATTTTTATTATCTGCAAGCCACCCAGCCTTACGGTCTTTAATGTCCCTCTGATCCTCCCATGTATTAAAAGAGAGGATTGAAAACGAGGAAAGCAATCCCTTGACCTGGAATTATTAAAGTGACAGTGCTGCTCACTGGGCACTCTGGCAAAGCAGATTGCTTTACACCGGAGTCATTTACTTCATGCCATTTCTTCCCTTGCAACAGCAGCCACCTCGTGAAAGAGGAATAAGGAGAGTTAGGAGAGGAGCTTCACAAAAGGTTCATTTTCAGAGATCATGAAGTATTAATGAAATAAAAAGCAAGCCATGAGATCAGTCCAGAGTTTCCCACTCAGAAGCGCAGCTGGTTGGCTTCAGTATGAGACTCTCTCTCTCCCTTTTTCTGGAAAAAAAAAACAAAACAAAACCAAAAGAGAGAAACAGAAACGGGATGGATTTTCCTCATCTAGCTCGCTAAGAAAAAGTATGAAAAAGGTGGACAGGCGCCAAACGCTTCCCTTCCCCGCCTGAGGAGCTGCGATGCACATGACAGGGCTTTGCTTTGCATCGTCTTTAGGAGAGGGAAATTGCATTTGTGAAGGGGGCGGCTCTCTTTTGCTCTTTCATGTTCGCCGTTGGGATCTGTTTGCCCCCGCTTCCCGCCCAAGCAGGGGCTCTCCCCTCCCCACTCGTTCCTCCCGGTCCAAAATGGGACCCGTCTGTCGCCTTCTGAAGCGGGACAAGGCAGCCAGGGCTGGCTCGGTCGGTGGAGGACTGGGATGGGGTGCAGGTGAGCGCGGCTGGGTTTAAGGAAGAGGGCGATTTCGCCCGGGTTGCTGAGGGACAGGCAAGAGGCAGGGGCTGAGGGAGGGGGTGGAGGTGG
>NW_009258388.1:1423441-1424031 GCF_000687185.1 Egretta garzetta
GTGTGAGGGGGCTTCTGCCCTGAACCGGGCCCCGGGGGGGCTTGGGGACCTCCAGCCGCCTTACAGCGGCGTGCAGGGGACGGGGAGGGTCATATGTACGTCATGTACAGCTCCGTGACGCAATGCCCGTGGTTTACCTAAAAAACAGGAGACCTTCCTCCTAGGCAGGGTGGAAGCGAGAGAGCTGAAGGCTGGCGCCGGCCACGCTGATCCCGGGTGAGGTCCTGCTGCTTGTCCCTGCTCACCCCGCTCTCACCGAGCCCCAGTTGAAGCCAGCGCAGTCCTACAACACAGGCTTCACATTATAAAAGAAACTTAAGGTAAGCATGAGCAGCAAAGTAAGTCTGGGGAAAAACATCTAGAAAAAGGATTTGAATTGCTAAACACCAGGTTTCTGGTGAGACCTCACCTAGAGCACTGCGTCCAGCTCTGGAGCCCTCAGCACAAGAAGGACATGGAAGTGTTGGAGCGGGTCCAGATGAGGGCTACAAAAATGATGCGCGGGCTGGAGCCCCTCTCCTATGAGGCCAGGCTGAGGGAGTTGGGCTTGTTCAGCCTGGAGAAGAGAAGGCTGCGGGGAGACCTGGTTG
>NW_009258388.1:1424441-1432295 GCF_000687185.1 Egretta garzetta
GCTGCTCCTCAACAGGACAGGAGGAGTAGATACGATGAAAAGTTTGTGGGTCAGGATAAGGACAGGGAGATCACTCACCAATTACTACTGCATACACAACAGAGTAGGTTTGGGGGAAATTAATTTAATTTATTGCCAGTTAAACAGAATACGATAATGAGAAACAAGAACAAATCTAAAAACACCTTCCCCCTGCCATCCCTCCCTTCTTCCCAGGCTCAACTTCACTCCTGATTTCTCTACCTCCTTCCCAGCGAGCAGTACAGGAGTACAGGGAATGGGGGTTGGGGTCAGTTTATCCCACGCTGTCTCTGCCGCTCCTTCCGCCTCAGGAGAGGAGTCCTCACACTCCTCCCCTGCTCCAGCCTGGGGTCCCTCCCACAGCAGACAGTCCTCCACAAACTTCTCCAACATGAGTCCTTCCCACGGGCTGCAGTTCTTCATGAACTACTCCAGCGTGGGTCCCTCCCTCCCACGGGGTGCAGTCCCTCTGGAGCAGACAGCTCCAGCATGGGTCCTCCATGGGATCACCAGCCCTGCCAGCAAACCTGCTCCAGCCTGGGCTCCTCTCCCCATGGGGCCACAGGTCCTGCCAGGAGCCTGCTCCAGCGTGGGCTTCCCATGGGGTCACCGCCTCCTCCGGGCACATCCCCCTGCTCCGGCGTGGGGTCCTCCCCGGGCTGCAGGTGGGGATCTGCTCCCCTGTGGGCCTCCCTGGGCTGCAGGGGCACAGCCTGCCCCACCATGGGCTGCCCCAGGGGCTGCAGGGGAATCTCTCTGCTCCAGCGCCTGGAGCCCCTCCTGCCCTCCTGCTGCCCTGGCCTGGGGGGCTGCAAGGCTGCTCCTCTCACAGATTCTCATTCCTCTTTTCCAGCTGCTATTGCATGGGTTGGTTTTTTTCCCCTTCTTAACTATGTTATCCCAGAGGTGCTACCACTGTCACTGATGGGCTCAGCCTTGCCCAGCAGCAGGTCTGTCTTGGAGCCGGCTGGCGTTGGCTCTATCGGACATGGGGAAGCTTCTGGCAGCTTCTCACAGAAGCCACCCCAGTAGCCCCCTGCTACCAAAACTTTGCCATGCAAACCCAATACAACTTATGCTTTCTGACTTACGTCTCTGAGTAAGAGTACCAATTACAAAGAAGTCCTTAGTTGTCATATATAAAAGCAGAGTAGATATCTTCATGATTTCTCCAAATCTTTTCACTGAATGGATTTATTTGGGGTTTTTTCCTTACAGTTCTATTTGATACTTAAGTCGATTTAAACTTGGAGTATTGCCAAAATCTGTTGTCCCGTTAGTGTCTTCCTTTGTGCTGCTGGCATTAGGGATCGTTGTGTTAGAAGGTGATCTGGCTGGAAAAAAGTACGCTTTTTTTTGTTCCTCTGAGCAATGTTCATCTGTGTGTTTCCTGATCCAAGCTGCTGCCCCAGGGTTGGAGGTGCTTGGGCAGGAGTGTCTGGAAGGTCAGATAGTCCGTTTTCATCACAGCGAGTACTTAAGTTGGCTTAAAGCAACTGTCAAACCACAGCTGCCACGTCACTAAAGGAGGCAGTTTGGAAGGGTTCACATAGTCATAAATACAGACTTCTGGAGCCGGATTGTGCCCTTTGCATCTGAAAACTCTGCCATGAAAAATAGGAAATGCCCTTGTGATTGCATAGTGCCAAAAGAGCCTAAAAGTTTATTTGATACATGCTGGGTCTGTGTAACTTTGATTACACTTGTTTGTTTGTTCCCTATGATCCAGGACTTCAAGATGACAGGAAGAGAGTTTCTTGAACTAGATTCTCCGCAGCAAAGACTATATTTGGAAAGATTTAAGCGGATGGAAGTCATACAAAAGATATTCAATGAGCTTCCTAAAGCAGATCAGTAAGTGCTGATAAAACAAGATAAGTGCATCAAACTTTTCAAGTCGTTTGGAGGCTTTTCCCTTACTCTTGTATTGCAAATCTTCCTTGCAGCTACAAAAATATTTAATTGTGAAGATGCTTATTATTGTCCAGAACAGAAAACTTGGTTTGCCTTTTTTAAATATGGTTCGATCACGGTTATCTCTGGTCCTGCTCAGCTTGTTTCTGGCATGTGCTCCCCAATGCTTAAGGTTCCAGGATGCCTGATCAGCCCTGACTGGCTCTGAGCACTCATACAGTCCTGTGCTAGAGCTAATACATTTTCTAGGAAACTGGAATGTTGGAGAGCATAAGGTGTATGCCTTTGTGGTTCTGCAGGAGTCATCTTGTGTCCTGCAGAGCTGGCCTGGGGCCAAAACTAAGTGAGCATCAACCCGCTAGTTCCTGCATTTCATTCTGTACTGCTCCCTGTTTAGGGAAGTTGAGACTGAGATATCCAGGTGGTGGTGGTGGACAAACCAGCCAGAGTCATGCAGGCTCACCGGCGGGGTTCTGTGCAGCAGAAAAACAGCTAAATGCCTTCTGGGCCTCACAAACAACCTTTTTGTGGTTTGTGGTGCTGCATTTCATTGCAAAACCTCACTGAACCTGAGCTGGTTCTGTCAGGAGCCATTTGGACATGTGTGTTGTCTTGGATAAATTCCGTATAAATAAGAGCAATGGGAAAGTGAGTGGTTTTGGTTTTGTTTTGGTTTTTAATAGAACTAAATTGCTGGCTAAACAAACTGGCGGTAGTAACACAGGGCCTCCCCACATAGGTGAGAATACCACCAAGGCTTTATCAATCCCATTACAGTCAGTGGTGCAGCTTTGTGTAGGATCTGCCGCCCTCACACTCAACTTACAAGACATCTCCTTCCCCAGAATTGCTGGGGAGCTAAGGAGGAGGCAGATGCCTCAGTGGTGATGTGGCAACGTCTTGATAGAAGCTGTGGTACTTGGGGACTGCTGGACCTTCATTAGAAACTGCCCTGGCAGGACTTAAAGTTTTTATATCCAGAGGGGAGGTCACTCGTGGCTGGAAGGGAAGAGGAAGCATGCTGCAGTCAGACTCGGAGAGTTCCTGTTCACCAAAGCTCTTATTGTTTAACACTAGGTAGCTAGTATTTTAAACAAACAAAACCACAAAAAAATCAAAACCCCCAAAAAACCCAAAACACACAAGAAAACAAACAAAAAACCCCAAAACTCAAACCCTTCCATCCTCCCTTTCTTTCCTTTTTTGGAGCGTAGCACTTCTGTACATCAGTAAGCCTGAGTAGATTCTGCTGGTCCCAGGTACATTAATTTGCTCTATTTTTGATTCTTAAATACGCTGCTAAATTTTAATCCCGATCCTCTGCATTTGTGTATATGCATGCATGTATTTGCCTATGACTGTAAACATGCCAGCAGAATGAGATGGCTGGTTTGCAGAAACGGTACTCTGGGAACATTCTGTGAATGACACCCAGTATTGGGAGCATGGTGGTGTGAAAAGCAAATTTCTTTTTAAAACAAAACACAAAAAAGAAACATGGCTCCTAAATAAGGGCAAGAGAGCTATCTGATCAGTAAAGTTCTTTGCTATATAGCATGAGAATTGAATTGTTAGTAGCTTATTTTTGTGTTTGAAAACCTGGTATGTACCAAGAATGAAAGTATTTTTCTATTCAAAATGAGAAATAGTTTGTGTCATTGGCGTCAGATGTTTTTAATGTTTTAAGGTTTTGCAAGATGAGCACCTACCTCTCTGAAGTCTTTTTTTTTTATATGATTTGTTATTGCATAACATTTCTCGAAGCATTAAAATGTAGAAGAATTTTATGTAGGTAGATCTTTAAAAATCATGTATTTTAATTGCTAAATGGTTTAGAGATTGTCACATTTGATAATTTTGCAAATAAATATGACATTTGGCCTAGCATAAATTTTGTGACCAGTTAAGCGTTTTATTTTCTTTGGGGCTTTAGTGATAAATCCAATTATGATGCATTTTTAAAATACACTTTTAACATAATAATATTGGCACAGCCTCAGAATCAGAGTGCCTTTCGGTTAATTGCTTTGCCTGGCAATAATTGTCATTTCATGAATTTTCGATTCGTGGAAACCTAAAGCAAAGCATTGTTTCCACTAATCAACTGACTGTGCCCGGTATAATGCTGAAGATAATGCACAGCTTCCTTCTGTGAGTCAAACGAAATCAATCACGAACTGCTCATCAGGCTGGTAAATTTGGCAGGCTTTCCCATTAGCTCTCTTGCGTTACCTGCTGTGATGGAATGTGCTCCAGTGGGAATGATCTGTCAAGATACTAAATGCTGACTGTCTCTGACTGGACTTTGTTCTATTCTGCCTTCACCATACTACAGATTGCAACAGGAGTAGCTGCTCTAAACCATACGTTAAAAACATGGTAGATAACGAAATCCAGTCCCTCTGTTATCAAGGGAAAAACAGAAGCTCCAGTTCCGTAAACCAGTCTGTAACCTTTTAACTAGCTTCACCTAGCAAGGTAGCACCTTAAATTCATGTATTCCATGCACATGAGGAAGGCTTACAGTCCTTTAGCCAAAGAATCGCTGCGAGTGATCTGCCAGCAGCTGCTGAGATCATTATGGCAAGATGGCAGTTGCCATAGTTGTCCCACCTGATCTGTTCTGTAAGCTCCTTTGTTGAAACCAAGTCTATACATTTGGGTAAGCAGGCTAGGGACAATTAGGCTGATTACAGGAGCTAGCTGTGATTCTATGTATTTTCAGTTTCTTTTGAGAAAACATTCCCTTTAGAAACATGTTGATCAGGAGAGCAAATTTCACGAAGCTTCCATTAGCCATAATTAAAAAAAAAAAAAAATAGTAGACAAGGCTTTTCAGCCTTTCTGTGACTTCATTCTTGAGGTGTGTGTAAACTTGGGCATATAGCGAAAGATGCTGCACTGCTTGCGTTTGAAAGTAGTTACTCTCCATTTTGCACCAGCAAGAGATTTACAGCTCTTGCCTCTTACTGTAGGATATTCAGAAGTGAATTGTAGCACTCGGTAAACCAAGCTTTTTTACACTTCTTGATTGCTGAAGCAGCTTTCCTTCTTTCACAGGAACCTTTGTAATCATGGATCATACTTCCTTGCAGCAAATTCAAGCTTATGCGGCTTAATAGCAAATAACTTCTTCAGGAACATCCTACACATCCGAAGGGCTTCCTTGGTGTCTGCTTTGCCAATGGCTGTTATTCCGTTTCTTTCAACGGCAGCCGTCTATGAAGTTTTTCTGCGTGACCCTTTATTTTCAGGTAAAAACCTCATTATTCCTTGTTTTCGAAAGGGCTTTGCTTTCTGTACACAATGTGACACTAGAGGAGTTTTTCCTCCCTGCAGAACAGTGGTCTTGAACTGTTGCGGTCTTGAAAGATCTCGGTTTGTAAAGCAGCGTTTGAAAAACAGATTATCTAATGCATTGGGAAGCAGTGAGGTCTTGAAGCTGAGTGGGAAAGGAGATGTATGTGTTTATTTAGATATGTTTATAAAAAAATTTCTGTTTTGTATCACTGATTTTTAGCATTTTTTACTCAAAGTCATGTAAAAGTGACTGCAACAAAGCAGTTCGGTTTCTTTCAACTGTATGATTTTATTTGAAGGTCACCTTTAGAGTGATAAATTCTTCATGGGTTGGAGTGAGACTTGGGGGGTTTTTTTTGTTTTTTTTTTTTTTTTTTTTTTTTTTTTTTTTTTTTTCCCCAAAAGGAAGAGTCCTCCTTTCAAAATGTCTTGCCTACCTGTACAGCTTGGCCGTTTCTGTCAAGTGCCCGTTTCCATGTTGTTGCACACAGCTTATGAATGGATGCAGTGGAGCTATGTGGATATTGACGGTGAAATGTTGTTTGTCATGCAGGCGATCTGAACTGTGAGGTCTGCGCTGTGGTCAGAGGAGGATTGATAGGGGCTGTCGTGGGTGGTTTCTATCCCGTTTTCCTGGCTCTCCCCATGAACGCAAGCCTCGCAGCCAGGTACGTCTTCTTAACCTGCAATGAGTTAAATGTATTTGTTGGTCAAATCATCAGTTCTTGGTTTAAATTCCCTGGATTTTCAATCTACGCACACCTATCTTCTTGTAGGCTTTTAGTACATGAGCGGGGGTTTACTTTAAGGTCATCTAATTATAAGGCAAAGTTAGTAAGAGCTACACCAAGCCTCCACAGTGAAACAAGACCTGCAGAGCGATGCGCTGTAAAGCGCTTCTCCTTAGCTGGGACCTTACAAGCTACCCATGATGTGCCTGGGTATGTGAGATTGTGGCCGCCATCCTGCCGAGCGGTGGAGGTTGCTGCGTAGCGGTGTTTGCCTGCTACCAATCCTGGGCAGCGCCCAGCAGCCAAACTCCCCGGTGGGTGTAATTCTGTGGACCCGGGTCAGAGCACAGTGAAGGCTACAAAGGGCTACGAAGCAGACGAAGATGATGAGGGGACTGGAGCATCTCCCCTGTAAGGAGAGGCTGAGGGAGCTGGGCTTGTTTAGCCTGCAGAAGAGAAGACTGAGAGGGGATCTCATCAACACATACAAATATCTTAAGGGTGGATGTCACGAGGACAGAGCCAGACTCTTCTCAGTGGTGGCCAGCGACAAGACAAGGGGCAATGGGCACAAACTGAAGCTGAAAGAGGTTTCAGTTGTAAAGAAGTTCTTCCTCAGGTTCTTTGAGGGTGACAGAGCAGTAGAACTGGCTGCCCAGGGGGGCTGTGGAGTCTCCTTCTCTGGAGATACTTAAACCCTGCCTGGATGATGTCCTGTGCAACCTGCTCTGGGTGACCCTGCTTGAGCAGGAGAGTTGGACTGGATGATCTCTCGAGGTCCTTTCCAACCCTTGCCACTCTGTGATTCTGTGAGGGGATGGTGAGAGTGATGAGACAGCAGTGCATGCTCAGGATGGTTTATCGCATTTATCCAGGGACGGAGCCCAATACCCAGTTACCACCAGGTGAATTTAACTTAGGAGAGAAAGGAGAGAATTAATACCTACCTAAATATTCGTAATGCCTTTAATTTTAAATCTTGATGCTTAAACTGGATGGGGGAAAAAAAGTAAGTTTCTACCGTTGTTTATGTTGTTTAGGTATTCATCATCTCCCTTGCCAGGGAAAGAAAATGTATTGCGCTACTGGCTCACAACTGCTCAGCCTGTCTTTAGAAAGATGAGTTTGGGTATACTTATACAGGTTCTGACAGGATTATACCTTGCCACTAAACATCACGGAATATATGTTAAAATACTGCAGCAGCTGAGCACCAGCAGGGACCCTGAAGATTTACAAGCATGAAGTTCAGTAACTTTTCTATTGCCTTGGATAAGTACCCGTAATAAACAAAGAAAGAAGTTGTTGCTTGTGGTCTTTTTTAATAGGAAAATGAAGTTAAGACTCTGCACTGGCATTTTTTTCGGTTCTTAACTTAAACCCACAACATCCTTCTCTCTACATTGGAGAGCTATGGATTTGATGGGTGGACTGTTCGGTGGATAAGGAACTGGCTGGATGGTTGTATCCAGAGGGTAGTGGTCAACGGCTCGATGTCCAGATGGAGACCGGTGACGAGTGGTGTCCCTCAGGGGTCTGTACTGGGACCGGTGCTGTTTAACGTTTTCATCAATGACTTAGACAGCGAGATCGAGTGCACCCTCAGCAAGTTTGCGGATGACACGAAGCTGAGTGGTGCAGTTGACACGCCAGAAGGACGGGATGTCATCCAGAGAGACCTGGACAAGCTGGAGAGGTGGGCCTGTGTGAACCTCATGAGGTTCAACAAGGCCAAGTGCAAGGTCCTGCACCTGGGTCGGGGTAACCCCCAGTATCAATATGGGCTGGGGAAAGAAAGGATCAAGAGCAGTGCTGCTGAGAGGGGCTTGGAGGTGCTGGTGGATGAAAAGCTGGACATGAGCCAGCAATGTGTGCTGGCAGCCCAGAA
>NW_009258388.1:1432735-1440962 GCF_000687185.1 Egretta garzetta
GTTAGCGGTGTCCCTGCTCCTGCAGGGGGGTTGGACTAGATGGCCTCTAGGGGTCCCTTCCAACCCAAAACATTCTATAATTCTATGATTATGTCCAGCTTGGTGTATACACCTGAATAACAGCTTTATAAGGGCAGGTGGTTTTTCTTTGGAAACAAGGGGAAAGAACAAGCATTTATATTGCCTGCCTAGTGTTTGGCTCTGAGGCAATGCCACGTCTTTTAGAAGGTGTATAAATGAGTATTACTGAAAAAGGGTTTTTTTTCTTCATACTGCAAAGCACAGTGATTTAAAAAAAACAAACGGGGGGAGGGGGAACAGGTCAAGGCAATTTTTTTTCTAGATTCCTCAAAATCTGAGTATTTTTCTCCCTGAACTTTCTCCCATTCTGCTAGCGCAGAATTTGTCACAAGATTACCCCGTTTAGGCTGTTAAAAGGGTCACTCCATACACTGCAGAGCACACACAGAACAAGCAGGAGTGACACTCACATCGGAATTCCCAGCATGACAGAAGTGCCCAAAAAAAAGCCCAGTCAGATCAAACAAGGGTCACTCCATACACTGCAGAGCACACTGCTATCGCAGAACAAGCAGGAGTGACACTCGCATCGGAATTCCCAGCATGATAGAAGTGCCCAAAAAAAAGCCCAGTCAGATCAAACTTTTGCCTTGCAACCAGTTTGCCTTGAGATTTGTCTTTTCCTGAAGCAAGGAACTGTGCTGAGAGGCCTGACGGGGCTGGTGCTGTTACCGTGGTGTCTCAGCTACCTCTAGTTTTGCGATTAGTTTGACCTGCTGGAAAGCAGCTCTGCCCAGAGGGACCTGGGAGTCCTGGTGGACGACAAGCTGACCATGAGCCAGCAATGTGCCCTTGTTGCCAAGAAGGCCAATGCCATCCTGGGGTGCATTAAGAGGAGTGTGGCCAGCAGGTCGAGGGAGGTTCTCCTCCCCCTCTACTCTGCCCTGGTGAGACCCCACCTGGAGTACTGTGTCCAGTTCTGGGCTCCCCAGTTCAAGAAAGATGAGGAACTCCTAGAGGGAGTCCAGAGGAGAGCAACTAGGATGATAAAGGGACTGGAGCATCTCCCCTAGGAGAACAGGCTGAGGGAGCTGGGCTTGTTCAGCCTGGAGAAGAGAAGACTGAGAGGGGATCTCATCAACACATACAAATATCTTAAGGGTGGGTGTCACGAGGATGGAGCCAGGCTCTTCTCAGTGGTGCCCAGTGACAGGACAAGGGACAACAGGCACAAACTGAAACATAAGAGGTTTCAGTTGAATATGAGGAAGAACTTTACTTCGAGGGTGACAGAGCACTGGGACAGGCTGCCCAGGGGGGCTGTGGAGTCTCCTCTGGAGATATTCAAAGCCTGCCTGGATGATGTCCTGTGCAACCTGCTCTGGGTGACCTTGCTTGAGCAGGGGGGTTGGACTGGATGATCTCCCGAGGTCCCTTCCAAGCCCTGTGATTCTGTGATTAGTGGGCTGGAGTCTTTCACTTACGCATCAGGCTTGTCTTCGCACTGGCGACTGTATGTTCTAGAGCAATATAAATTGCTGGTTTTCCTACTGCAGGAGATCTCTTCAGTTTGAGAACTAAATCAGGATTTTATTTCTACAGAAGAAGTCATCTCAATCTGATGTTAGGTCTTAACTGTAAAACCTGTATGATGACTGGTCAGCAACCACATACACATCAATCAAATTCTCATACCCCCAGAGATGCACATGGAAATATTTACTGATGAGAATTAAGAATTCAGCATTGAGACCTATAATTGAATTGGTTTAAAGTTTATGCTCTAGCCCTGCTGAAAACTGTATTAAAGGAGTTTCACCATGCTTATCTACTGTTTTCCTAACAGATCGGTTGTTACAGCAGGCAGACCATTTCCCGTAACCAGGCGTAGGGGCCTGGCTGGTGCAGGGAAGCAGCAGAGGCAGACTGCCCCTGCAGCAGTTCTTACCTAAAGTTCGCTGAGTTTTCCTTAATTCAGCGTATTGTTGCGTCGTGTGGTGGCCGGTTTGGCCTTACCTTCATCACCCCCACTTCAGAGATTCTCACGGAGCAAGTATTTTACAAGAGAGTGAATTATGGGATCTCCAGAAGTCAGCAGACTTCAACCAACAGAGCCACTTACCTGTGATAACATAAAGCTGTTAGTTTGCAATAGTATCTTTAAGAACAAAAATTGTTCTTGTGAGTGCTTAACGAGATAGAGTTAAGACATTATAAACAGATCTTAGCACTTTAAATTTACAAAGTGACGTTCAAACCCGTCTTCTGTATTATTTGCATTTTGGTATCAATTCAAGTGATGATAATTTCTCTGAGAGTAATCAAAATGCATGCTCTGCTATTTACTGATCTGACTTGGACAAGCCCCATTTTTTTAGACAGCAATTTCTTAGGGCGAAAGGTGAAGGTGTATGTAACACGAACAAAGAACGCATTCCTCAATGGTTTTAGGAAGTTGCAAAGACCGCTGTTTGCTTCCAGCATCACTGATGAATACACAAATTGCAAATCTGTGTTTTAAGTGGTGGGCATTGACCATGTCAAAGGTCACCTATATGCTCCTTAGGCAAGAAAGACGTCGTATAAAAAGGGAAAGTTTTCAGTTGTACCCTGCGTACCTCTCCTTAAACACCCATGGAAAAAGAAAAGTTCTCAGAACTAAGTTAAAGAGTAAAGACTGAAACTGTTTCACAATTCAGGACACTGAGGTGCTGTCAGTGAGCTTGAGCACACACACACGTGAAGGAGCGTCCTCACGGAAATCTGGAAACGTTCCCTCCGTTCCCCATGTCATACGCGGGGTACAACGTACCTTGTACAGCTCCACAAGTCAAAGGACGAGCCGTTACCGGTTCTCGGCCTCCTACAACTGTCACAAACTCCTTGCAAACACTGCCTCCCCGCCTGGAAATGTGAGTTAGAGCAGGTTTTAGTTGGATCCTTTCTGCTACTGTTTCAGCAGAAACTATCCCACTGCTGACGCCGTACCGCGGCAATAACTTCTACTGCGTTCTTAGAACGCTTGTGTCTAACACGTAACCTCTGTCGATGGCCTTTTGGCTACTCCAGGTCTGAGCTCCTGCCAAAAGAATGCTGAGAGACTGGCTGTAGGCAAGAATCAACTCCTGTTGATTCTTGTCTACAGCCATTCTTGATGCCGCATCTCAACGTTACAATCTATTCCACAGCCCCCTGCGAACGATACCCTCCTCTCCCCTGTGCCCACTCCCAGCATCCTCCTGCTAATGAGCAAAGGCAGAATTCTTTCTCCAAATCTGCGTATCCTGCTTAAACAGGGGAAATCTGCACAGTCAGCTACTGTCAATGTACAACTTTACACGGGGCGTTCTTTAAACAGAGCCCATTTGAACAACCCCCGTACCTAGTATATCCCCGAGACATTTACAGCCTAACGTAACGGCAAATACAACCCTATAAACAGAGCATTGTTCGTTCCCGCAGAAAACTTCTTTAACAACAAGCTCTAGAGAACTAAGGTTTTAAAAACCAGTAAATTTACAAAAGGCCTTTGTGTTGTGCAAGAGATCTCCGTGTTTCACAGGGGAAACCGATTACGGTTTTGCCCAGCAGCATGAGAAATCTGATCATCTGGAAGTGGCAACAGATGCCAAGTGTTGGAATACGGTTCCCCACATTTACTTTAGTATCATCTCTCCAGGCAGCTAGAGGTTGCAGAAACACCAATTTCTTTTTTTTTTTTTTTTTCCTCCTGGATGCTGCTAAGCTCTTCAGAGGAAAGAGCAAGAAGTTAATTTAGAATGCTACCAAGAGTCACAAGCACCAGAATCAAACTGTAAAGGACTAACACAGAACTGAGCACGGAACTGTTTCTTACTTAAATGCTAAAAAGTCCTTCAAGCAACTGGGGGCGGGGGGTGTGGAGAAATACTGGGAAATGAAGGTAGCACGGCCATGCAGTTTAACACTGCCGGCACTTGGTTCTGTGGTGCACACAAACACCAATGTCAACGCTGAACAGGGTATTTTCCACAACCGGAGGCCAAAAAGGCAGAGCATGTCAGTACGCTATTGAATTTTTAAGCAATTTTTTTTTTTTTTTTTAAATGTTCCATTTTATCAAGCTGCAGACTACTTTCACTAGAATGCCTGGATGCTAGAAAGCCAGCACACTCTTTTAAACTGCTCTCTACAAATAAAGCATTTAAGGTTAAGAGAAATCAAGGACTACAGTGCATGGCTCACTCCGGAGCTTTACAGATGTTCTGTCCTTTCCGCACCCTCAAACCTTTTGTTACTCATTCCAGCGTTTATCACAGAACAATCTGATGACAGATTATGGTTTAACAGCATATCATTAACTAGTCACCAAACTTCAGAACCTAAAAATGGGACAGAAAGCAGGAAGATGCCAACAGACCACAGAAGCATTTATGCAAGTATTCACCTCCTCCATGGTTTATTGATCAAACATAGCCATGTTAATAAAATATTCAGAAAGAAAAACAACTGTAAAATAGGAGGAGCGGTGATTCTCAGAAGTCCAATTCTATCTTTAGTTCGGGGAACAAGGCCTTCGTTTTGTCCTCACCACAAACTTAACTTGAAAGACAGAGGAGTAACAACATTTCTCCTGGATACCCTGCTCCGTTTTATCTTGTTTTCCAACAGACGACCCACACAGAGAGCAGCAACAGCATTTTCCCCTTTCTGTTCTCCCACTTGGTGTAACGACCCACTCAATTAAAGCAAGGCATTAATGAGAAGAAAAAGATGAAAAAAACATTTGAGCCCATAAACTGAAAGATCAACAAGTCTGATTTTATTATGATCTTGTATTCTTATCTGGATGGCACATAATTACAAAGAAACATTTACAATATATTTTCAAGTATTAAGTTATGTCATTTCAAGGCTTCCACTTAAAAAAGCTACATTAATAATACACCATACAGATAGTACAGTCGGTTAGAATTTCAAATAACTTCCTCCCCTCTATTTGGTTTAAATAAGGTTCAGTAGGCACTAGAAATGCCTGCAGCCACTTACTTTCTTGGGACTTGACCTTGTTCTTGTACTGGTATACATCATTTTGCATGTCAGAAAATCAGCTACTCTCAAGACACAGCTCACAGGTAGTTTCATGACTAGAGCGATGTGCAGGTTCGCAACAGAGACCAGAACTAAGTCCCTGACCTCTACCATTTAGCAGTGATGCAAAAAGAAAGGATGCATATTTAAGTTAACTTAAAAAACACTTCTACACTGAAGTAACTGTAAAAATGCCGTTGTAACGTCCCATACTTGCTACAGTAGCGTTTCTCTTTTCATCAGGCATGTTAGAACTTCAAAATAAAGCATGTTCATGAAGTCTGAGCTAGGCGGACTGAGCCTAGGCTGAATCTAACTCAATTATTTCCATTTTGGGTATCAGTCAGTACGGGTCTTGACCGTTAACTCTGATTCCTGTGGCACTGGTATAACCCATCAATTACAGCAGGGTTACACAACTTACGGCTGAAACTCTGAACAGTCCTGTTGATGCCACCAGAGGGGTGTAAGGTAACACATACCCCACTAAACCTCTTTTGTACTGGCAATATACCCTGAACAGATGGAATTCTGCATACGCTGCAGTAAAACCTGTTTGATAGGATATTGTCTTTTAAAAACCATCTTGGATGACAGTAAATGATCCCAGCATTCAATCTTTTTCTTTTTTTTTTAAAACGAAAGACAGCAAAAGCCCTGTTACCTCTTTATTCTCATTTCTTATACTACCTTTTAAAATAAAGCAGGAAATGTGGCCAGCAGCTGGTCCCGTCTCTTCTGCCCCAACACAGCTGAATCCACTTTAGCATAAAGAAAAACAAGGATGCTAAATACACATATACTTTATCACACAGTGATGTTTCACAAAGAAAAATCAAACTCCTTTTATACTGATGCATGCTCGATAGGGTCTAGCACCACTGAAGCAAATGACTGGGAGAAAACGCTTTCACCTTCTACTCAGCCTTAAACACAAAATTTAAGGCTTTAAGGAACGAGACTTCAGAAACACTAAATAGAATCTTTTTTTAAAGTTATTAAATGAAACCGTTTTAGGAAAGTCGATTCTTTGTGAAACCTCACTTTACATATTATCATTTTCACAATCCTTCTTCCCCCAACTGACATACAGATAAACAACCTAAACATTATAATACAACTGAAAAAACAACCCCCTCGTCTTTTGTGATAGGGAGAAACACTGACTAGTACAAGAAAACACACGCTACTGGTTGTCAAACTATTTTTCCTCCTATCTCAGTTAATTATGGAGCATTTTTCAAATCATTAGCCTCAAGATACAGATTTGCTCATCTTCAAACTGTGCTTAATTGTATAAAGTTATAGGTTGCTGGATACTGTAAGAGGCTAAATTAAGAACTCTACAGTAAAATTAAGCACATGCATATACATGCAATATCTTTAAAATTTAAAGCGACTTTGAAGTAACATAGGAATTTCAGTGTGCACGGGCACAGAGATTTACTTATGGGAAGCTAAAGTAATGAGTTACTTCGATGCACTGCATTCTTCAAACCGCAATTCTCGTTAGAGGTCCATGCAAAAAAGTGACTCCTCTACATTAGGATTCCACTGTACAGATATAACCAACGTTCAGGTTCTGTTTAATCGGGGAAAACTCCGCATCATGAATTAGAGCAAGCTAGAGAAGGACTTTTTAAAGGTACCGTGCATCCCTGACACTAGACAGTATTTTAAACCAACAGGTCACAATTTTTTTTTTTTCCCAATTAAAAAGCAATTTACTTACACTTTTGGGACAGTCCCCTTATGATAAAAAGCTGTAAGTGTCACATCCCCCTTATTAGCGTATTTTCCCTTTTTCAGCTCACCAGATACTTAGTTTAACAAAAAATTCCTACTTCAAATGGCATAAGCATTCATTTTTTTAATTGAAAACACAGCTCATGCATTGGCTACTATGTGCATATTCATTTTAAAAAGGAAAAGAGGAAAAACGCTAATCAGAATGACGTGATTGTAATTTTCACTATCAGTTATCATCCAGAGCTAGAAACATTCTGGCAGAGTAGGCCAAGGACCAGAGAAATCATTTCCTGAACCAGTCATTTACAAGAGACTGGCATAAGCAAAGCAAGCTGTCTGATACCGCATTATGGGAATATATTGATCCTTACCAGGTTGCGAGGTGGAAAACGACTGTTCTTTAACCCCTACACAACGGAGCCTGGCAGGGCAAGCACCTAAAAGAGAAACTGTCAGAGAGGTTTTAATAGTAATGTATAACTGAGATGCAGTACAATTTTATATGCATGCTTTCTTTTGCCGATCATTACTATTTTCTTAAGTCTGTCCAGTGACGATGTCTTAATGAAGTTTTTGGTTTGGTTTTCTAAGCAAGCATTTTCGGCTCCTCAGGATAAGCAGGCTAGACATTATCTGACTCAAGACCGGGTAGTCAGCGTTATCTTTACTGGCAACTGCGAAGTGGAACCGAGCACACCTTCATGCGTCAGGTCGGCATGATCTTTTCACCCAAGTGCTGCAAACGGGCGCTGGCCGGCACCTCTGCGTGTACACGCGCGTGTCAGTTTGCACGATAATTATCGCACTGCTGTACGCAGCTTTGCACGACTCTTAGGCCAAACAGGCTCAGACCACTACCGTCCACGCGCCAGATTTACGGGACCTTTGACCAAGGCCGCCATCTGGCTCCCAATGTGCCGTTCAAGAGATTTTGTTTTGTTTTGTTTCGTTTTGTTTTGTTACCCCGGCCACTTAAGCGCCAGGTTCCACCTCCTCTGCATCTCCCCCGATACCACCCCATCACCACTGTATTTATTCTTTTCCTCCGCACCATCGCCTGCTTCCTCCGCCACGACGCGAGGCCCCTAGGGGCGAGAACCCCACGAGTACTTGCAGCAGGTACTTGACCCTACATTTTGAAGGAGGCCGCCGCTCGCCGAGCACAGATGGAGCAGAACTCCACCGACACCTGATCCCGGTCCACGTGGAGGCAGATCCCGCCGGGGGCCGCCCACTCCTCCTCCAGGCCGGGAGGCCGGGAGCTGGGCAGGGCGTAGTCGTGGTCGCTGCTCTCGCCGGCAGGCTGGAGGTGCTGGTGATGGCGGCGGGGGCCGCCCGTGTCCCTGAAGAGGCTGGTGCCCAGCTGCAGCCCGCCGGCGCGGGTCCC
>NW_009258388.1:1443547-1449959 GCF_000687185.1 Egretta garzetta
GCGAGGGAAATGTGTGAGAGCAAGGTGGGGAGGTGTGCAGAGTGTGTGTGAGGGGGGTCTCTCCCCCACAGACGGGAGGGAAGGGGGGTGTCCCCAGCGGCAGCAGCGTTCTGGGGGCTTTCCTGCCAGACCGCGCGTGTGGGGCTGTTCTCTCACAGGAAATGGGTGTCCCCTGCCCAGATTTAGGCTATTTAGGTACCTGGTTTTAGGCTCTCTTGCAGTCACCGGGGGGGGGAACGGAGACTCCTCGCTGCATATCGGCTAATTAAACCAGAGCAGCCGATTCAAGTCCTACTGTTCCTTCCTCTCAGACCACGGGCCTGGTTTGTAGCCTGGGTCAGTTGGCCTTTACACTGTAGGTGCCTGCATTGAGATTAAACAAACATGCTTGTGGGGTGGGCACATCAGGGGGAAAAAGATGGCTGAAAAGTAGGAGGTCGTGGTCCATAAACCAGGTGTGGAATGACACTTGAAGCAGCCAAAATCTTCCTCCTTGGCTGGGAGAGAGGCAAGAGAGAGTGGGGATGCCTCTGTATCCCACAGCACTGGCAGGAAAGGGTAAGGTTTTGGGGGTTTTTTTGTCAAATATTGCCAGGCATACACCCTTCCATTTTTGTGCATCACTACTATTTTCTCTACAGAAAGCACCCAAAGCTGGCAGAACATCTAGAACCTCAACCTGCTTCAAAGACTCCTGAAGTCGCCCCAAGACCTGTCAATTTATTTTGAGCTGAACACAGATATAAATAATGCTCTGACATTAAAGAAGACCGACAGCCGCGGAAACCTGTAACACTAGTAGGCAATTGTACACCATAGTTTGCTCAAACATCAGGTATTGTACGATATTACTGTTTTGACCTGCTACGTTGCCAAATCATGAATCACGGCTGTTCACGACGTAGAGATTGCAAAGTGGGAATTCTTTCTTGGGGCCTCAGCGTTGCCTCTTGCGTGCCCAACCTCTGCTGAACTTCAAGGGAGAATCAAACGCAAAAGGTTTGAGCTTTGGCCCACCTTGGGAAATAATGTGTTTAACTGTTAAAAATGAAAATCTGTGATACAGCAGAGGTTAGGGCCCAATAAGTTTCTATAGGTTAGACATGAAGAAAAATTTTTTCACTGAAAGGGCTGTCAAGCACTGGAAGGGGCTGCCCAGGAAAGGGGTCGAGTCCCCACCCCTGGGGGGATTTAACAGCCGGGCAGACGAGGTGCTTAGGGACAGGGTTTAGTGGTGGGATGGCAGGGGTAGGTTGATGGTTGGACTTGGTGATCTTAAAGGTCTTTTCCAACCTAAACGATTCTGTGATTCTAAATTCATATTGTACGTTTTTCCACCCTAATCTTTCATCTCACAGGTTTGACTGGTTCAGCAATCTCCGTTCAGATGTAACAACGTCTTGGAGCTCTGACTTAAACGTAAAAGCGTAACAACAAAAAAAAGGCTACAGAGCAGTCCTCTCAGGAGGACTGAAGCTGGTGAGTACATTACAGAGAAAGCAGAAGATGGTCTCTGTCAGAAGATGGTCTCACGGAAAGGAACAAAGCACAGCAGTGAGTTACCGTAGAGGCACCTGCCGAGATGAGAACAGAGGAGAAAGCTCCAGTTATGTGATAGAACTGACGGGAGTTTGACATTCAGCGCTTTTTCTTTGGTCGGTAAATCCGTACTGTGCTTTCTGTGAGCATCAAACCGCAGCACAAGTCCTCTGTGTGCCTGCTTGCTGCTTTCAAGCTGTCGTTGGAGCTCTCAGACCTTCGGATCGTTGTCCGCTCTGCCGCCTCTTCCGCAAGGTGCTTTCCTGCTCCCTGCCTGGCTTTTTCTGCGCTCTCCAGCCCCTTCCCCAGCTGCTGAATTTCCCGTTGCTTATCTTGCAGAGCTCTGCCCCGCTCCGTGGCCAGGTTCAGCACTCGCTCTTTCTCCTCGTTTGCCCTCTCCAGCTTGGCCTGCAGCTCGCTACCCCGAGCCTTGTGCGGACCTCCCGCGTGCTCTGTTGGTGCTCAGTTTGTTGGTGCTTCTCCTGCAAGGCGTTACGGCTGGGCTTTTTAGTGAATCGACTTCCCACGTGTAGGCACTTGCTTGTTGGCTCTGGGCTGCTGGCAGCTCCCTTTCTCGCTCCTGGGCTCCGCGGCGCTCTTAAGGACATTTCTCCTGTAAGCAGTCTAACTGCTGCGAGAGCTTTCTGGCCCGGGCGGCGAGCTGGAGCGCTTCAGCTTCCTCCTCCCTCGCAGTCTGGCTGAAGAGCGCTTCGTTCTCCTGCTGCAGGCGTTTATTCTCCTCCCACAGCCACATACACCATGTCCTGTGTTCGTCCTTGAACTGGGTCATTTTTCCATGGTTGTCGGCCAGATCCAGGGGAAGCGCCCCTCCAAACGCTGAATCCCTTGGGTCTGGGTTTTCATTTTCACAGCATCCTCCGTCCTCAGTTTCTCCAGCTCCAGGTGGAGCTGCTCCAGGCGGAGCTGCTCCAGGCCTTTGCGTGCATCATCTCACGGTTTTTTTCCTCATTATACGGATAAGGGGACGCTGTTCTAGGCGTGAGTGCAGCAGAGCCTTCGCACTCTCCTCCTCTTCAGGGCTCTCGCAGAGCTCCTCCAGGCCTTTTGTCAGACCTTCCACGTCTTTGCCCTTCTCCGGATCCCTTGTGGGGTTGGCCACCCCTGCCTCTCTCATCCTGAGCCACGGAGCCCCTGTCTCGCACAAAGATGAGACAGAATGTTGTAGTGACCGCTTCGCCTAGTGACATTCGGCATCATTAAACAGTACCCGAGGGTGACGTGGCCAACACCGCTGTGATAAGCTGGCGGAGTTCCTCTGCAAGTCCAGAGAAGGCAAAAGCAAAGAATGTAGGCTTAGTATTTATGCAAGCCTATTCATCTGCTGATTAGTAGCTTTGCTAATTATTCCTTCTCAAAGCGCTGCTGTTGTAGCTACAAGAAGTACTGTTATATTCAGGTAAAAAAATCTTACAAGTGATAAAGCTGTAAAGAATTCCTTAAGCAGTCCTTTTCCTCTGCCTGTATTTTCTCCTATGGCTCTGGTATTGCAAGTGCAAGTAAAGCACGGAGGGTTACATCAAACTTCTAATTGATTTATAAGATTTTAATAGTATATTGGCTCACTAAAAATAACTGAATAGCCTTATCCCACGCTTAGAGGTTTATGAATAAAATAAAAGATCTATACAATGCAACTACCTGAAAGGAGGCTGTAGCAAGGTGGGGGTCGGGCTCTGCTCCCAGGGAACGGGCGATAGGACGAGGGGAAATGGCCTCAAGTTGCACCAGAGCAGGTTTAGGTTGGACATTAGGAAAAATTTCTTCCCAGAAAGGGCTGTCAGGCTCTGGAAGGGGCTGCCCAGGGAAGGGGTCGAGTCCCCACCCCTGGGGGGATTTAACAGACGGGCAGAGGTGGGGCTGAGGGCCAGGGTTTGGGGGTGGGATGGCAGGGGTAGGGGAAGGGTTGGACTTGATGAGCTTAAAGGTTTTTTCCAACCTAAACAATTCTATGATTCCGTGATTCTAATAACTACCAAATGCCCCGTGACACAGAGATTTTGTGCCTGGAGAAATGGTTCATCATTTTGAGTTTTGACACCGATTGGCTGGCTTATTTTAGGGCTGTAATTTTAAAAGTCTGGTTCCTCATGTAAAAATAAGGGAAGTATTTATATTGCGTTGGCACCAGAATCACCGCTGGTACCTTGCCACACGGCATGCTACCATGGGCGCGCTTACCCAGACGCATGAAAAGTCAGCCCAAAACTGACCTACGAGTTTTTCGTTCAGCCGCAGACCTGAAACTACACAGCACACGGAACAGCATGCTGGCCGATGGGGTTTGTGACTGAAGGTGAAGATAGGACGTGGGAAGGAGCCAGCTTAAAGGAAGGATGGAAAAGAACGTACGGCAAAAGTGAAATAACGCCTGGGAAGCAGGGACGGTTTCAGAGCCGCATGGCGGTGACGGTCAGCATGGACGCTTCCTCTCTCCTGCGCTCCCCTGCTGCTCTTGCTACCTTGGATCCTGCCAAAACATTGGGAAATAATGGAGGAGAGGGAGAAGGACTGAAAGGTTTGGGCTGTCTGGTGAAAACACCGCGAGGAGCAGGGTTTGAGAGGAGGAAAATGTTTTCTTACCAGGTGTTTTCTTTCCCCTGACCGTCTGTTGCCACCCCTGCTGTGGGGGTTCTGCCTCCGTGGGGATCAGAGGCTGAATCCGGTCACCCCTGGAGCTCACGCCTCCATCCGGACTGGTCAGAACTGGGGCCAGCCCCGCGCCGGCGGACAGTTCCTCGGTACACAAATGCTGCTGCCACTCTTAAAAGCAGCCAGATTTGGTAAAGGGAAGAGGATTTCCACGAGTCTGAAGAAATCCTCAGCTTGCGCCCTGCGCGTGCCAGAGGAGGTCAGAACAGCAGGCGCTGACCTCAGAGCATGCCGAAGGTCCGTGGGAAGCACAGACCCAGCCCTTGCCCTAGGCAGCTTGCAGCTTTATTCAGCAGATAGGGAAGGGAAAAAAAAAACAAAACAAAATGCAGCTGGAAGGAAAAAGTCAGGTGCAGGTTTTGCCGATTCCACTGGAAAAGGATGCGGAGCGAAGAGGAGCGAGCGGTGTGGGTAAAGGGTATGAAGCAAAGACCACCAGGAGGGCGCAGGAGCAGGGCTTTCAAACTGGGTGAAACCAAAGCGACGTGGGCTGCCGCGCCGGCTCGGGGGGGCTTGCTTGCGGGAACGGAGGTTTCTGAACACAGAGCGTGTGTCGTGGTTTGACCCGGCTGGCAACTCAGCACCACGCAGCCGCTCGCTCACTCCCCCCTCCCTCAGTGGGATGGGGGAGAGAATCGGGAAGAAAATAAAAGGTTAGAGCTGCAGGCTGAGATAAAGACAGTTTAATAAGAGAAAATAATAATAATAGTAATAATGAGAATGATAACAGAATATACAGAATATACAAAACGAATGATGCACAATGCAATTGCTCACCACCCGCTGACTGATGCCCAGCCCGTCCCGAGCAGCGAGCAGTCCCTGAGCAGTGAGCAGTCCCCGAGCCACGAGCAGTCACCGACTGACCGAACTAACTAACCCCCCCGAGCATGACGTTCTATGGTATGGAATAGCTCTTTGGTCAGTTTGGGTTAGCTGTGCTAGCTGTGCTGTACTCCCAGCTTGTTATGCACCTGGGCAAGCAGGAGAAGCTCAAAAAGTCCTTGAGTAGTCTGAGCACTACTTGGCAACAGCTGAAAACATCAGTGTGTTATCAACATTCTTCTGGTACTAAATCCAAAACACAGCACTATGCTAGCTACTAGGAAGAAAATTAACTCTATCCCAGACAAAACCAGGACAGCTGGGACGTGAAGCCTGGTTTCTAGGAGGTGAAGGTGGTGTAATTAGGAACGCATACACATGCATATATATGCATATACGTATATGTGTACCAGAAAACCCCATTCTGGGCTAAAGCCAAGATGAGCTAATAAAGTGAAAGGGGGGGCGTGGAGGACAGCGTTGCAGTTCTTCCATTCATTTCTCTGGGCGAGGATGGATTCAGGCAAAGATGTTTGAGGAGTATGGCTGCTTTGTCATAAAGGTGAACTGGAATTAAGAATCAAAGCACTGGTATTAATTTACCAGCTGTCCTTTAGTGAGTACCTAACTCTACACCTTTCAAGTCTGGGCTATGGATGACTAAAACCTTTCCTTTTGACCGGAGAGCAAGGAAATATTTCTTGAAGCTTTGGGTCCTAATCAAGTTCATAACCTTGCATTTCTCTATCGGCGCATTACCGATCCGGAACATATTACTGGATTTGGTGGAAAGCTGTACTTATTGTGTGAACCACATTCAGAGGGACGTCAAAACATACCAATAACCTTTTTAAAAAAGTAAATTTTGCATGACTTCTGTTAGATATTTTAAGTTCAGAATTCCTGCTGGCTCACGTAATCAGATGCAGCCATTACCTTCAAGCGCCTTTTAATAAATCGGCGTAATACCCTTTAGGCCAGGAGGCGAAATTGTAATGTTTCTACTCTCTAATTAAATCCTACAGTGTGCATAGGGTAATCAAAGTACTTTTTCCACTGATAAAGCAGCTTGGTTTGTAATCTTCCCTTCTACTGTCCTCACCGGGACAGTGTCCTGGTTTCGGCTGGGATAGAGCTAATTTTCTTCACAGTAGCTAGCATAGTGCTGTGTTTTGGATTTAGTACCAGAAGAATGTTGATAACACACTGATGTTTTCAGCTGTTGCCAAGTAGTGCTCAGACTACTCAAGGACTTTTTGAGCTTCTCCTGCTTGCCCAGGTGCATAACAAGCTGGGAGGGAGCACAGCCAGGACAGCTGACCCAAACTGACCAAAGGGCTATTCCATACCATAGAACGTCATGCTCGGGGGGGTTAGT
>NW_009258388.1:1451369-1482901 GCF_000687185.1 Egretta garzetta
CTTGGCCACCTGGGCACACTGCTGGCTCATATTCAGCCGGCTGTCAACCAGTACCACGAGGCAGCTTTCCAGTCACTCTTCCCCGAGCCTGTAGCGTTGCGTGGGGTTGTTGTGACCAAAGTGCAGGACCCGGCACTTGGCCTTGTTGAACCTCCTAGAACAGCGAGACAGAAGATGTTCTACCTGACCAAAAGACGAGGGGAGTGAGACTGTCACAAACAGAGCGTTTTATTTTGATGGCAGCCACGTTTAACCATCAGAGTTCTGTACAGTGCAGAACACAGCAGGCTCCGTGACGCTTGCCTGCATAGAGCCTCGAGACCCCATCCCTACAGCTGAAGTCCCAGAGCTATTTTGGCACAGCAGAGCATTTAAGCTTCACAGGAAACACAACAACAACAACAGTTTTAATCCTGTGAAACTGTAGGTCGTGTTCACAGCAACCTACTTTTTTGGGTGCAAATGAATCCATTACAGGCAGTGAATATAACAGAACTAGGTGCCTCTCTGCTTTTCCAGAGTCACCCCCCTTTCGGGAGAGGCTACTCAAGAACACAGAAGCAAAGTAGCTGCACTTAAGTACAAATACATCGTTGTGGAGTGTCGTGTGCACCTTGCTCCTTAGTCATACCAGAACAATGTTTTGTACCTATCTATCTGCCAAAGTGGAATCTGTCGCAGCTACCGATCCCGTCCGACACACCTGAAGCGACAAGGTATCAAGACTGACAACTGCTTTTGGCATTTCTAAACTCCCCAGCCTGCCTGGCTGATGAGACAGAAAGCGGGTTCCCCGGCAGGTTGAATAGCACCTTTCCTTTTTTTCCATTCATAGTGTGTAATAAATACCAAGCAGTATTTAAATCCCCATGACTAAATTAAGCGATTGAGTTGGAGCTGCAAAGAGCCCCCTTCCCCTCCCTCCTCTAACCGAGGTGCAAGATTTCACCAGCTTTTAGACATACTCAGCTGGAACAAATAAATGTGCATTTGTTTTCAGAAATGTTTTCCATCTGCATTTCGTTATATTGCATGCTGAATTGCTAACATAAACCACTGGGTTTTAATAAACATTGAATTCCTATTTAGCTTTAATAGGCTGCTTTTATTAAAAAAAAAAAAGTAATACATTTTGTATGTATGCATTTCTCTTTCTTTAGCAGCATGCAATTCTACAAGTTACAGATTCTCGTCCTATTTCCTGCGCTGCAAAGCCACCTAAACCAAGACCACCCTAGTCCCAGCATTCTCCTGACGGGGGCGCTGAAGCACAGATAAATTACTTTTTGCAAAAAGCCAAGCTGCTAGATACCGGTACAGACGAGCACGCTTTACAGAATAAATACCCAACATATCTGTCGTCACTAAAATTGGCAGGTTTAGATCCTTTAGGCTAGCACTGAATAAAAGCCGTTTGACCTCTGTGCCTTCAGCACCTGAGAGTCAGGCTTGTACACTAGCAAGACAACTAACACGTATATAAGCAAGCTTTTTATAACCCTGATTTTTGATAGTATGTTTTAATCAACAGTGCTCTGCACCCTGCAGCACAGGACATGGGCAGTACCGCTCCACGTAATGCTTCCTTCATTCTAGAAGCGACTTCCATATCCTAGAAATGTACAACTACAAATAAAGGAACTTGCAAAACAATCCAAAAAAAAAAATTCTTCATCCTCGTATTCCTCTCTGGAGAGATCTGGCATGGCATAATGAGGGTGCAAATACGTACTAATGAGCATAAACAAAATGCAACCTGTTGCTATCTTATTAATAACACTTTATGAGCAATCCTGGAAGGGTACCGCAAGAGTTGACTTGCCCTTATTTTTTTGTTGGTAGTTCAGATTATTTAAGGGATTAGCAATGCTTCGGTTAGGCACCACGAGCATCCAGGTATCACAGCTACCTCTACCGCTCAGTTCTGTACATGCCTTCTTTCTTCAAGTCCTTTTCAGTGAATAAGAAATAAAAGAATCCCTTAAATGTACATAATAATCTGCAGGCAGAAGTTTAATTTGAAATACAAAGTGACATTTGACAGCACAAAACCAGAAGAGCAACGGAGCAGAGACTGTCAGAAGAGCTACTGTGTTCCTCTTCCAAGTTTCACCCCCACACCTTTAATTTCATTCCCGAGGTCTCTTTCTGACACTTAGCAATTAAAATGCCACCTTATTTTGCCAGTTTTGCAACCATCAGCATCCTGAGAGGTAGTGTATCTTCTATCCACGTGTTGGGCGAGTTCATCATCTTCTCCCAAAGGGCAGTTTCATCTGAAGTAGAATCCATCCAGTCTACTGTAGTTCCATAACTTTTGCCTAGACAAACATCAGTTTTAAGAGAAACATTACTCGATATGCCACAGAGCTGAGAGCAGACAATCAAATTTACTTGTCTTCTGAAACGGTTTCACCTCCTCAGGTAGCTGACCTAGTACTTTGGAGATCCAAGTCTACTTTCCCCGCCCCCCCCCCACTTGAACGATTCTGTCAAACACAATTAATGACAGTTTCACGCAGAAACTTCGTCATCTTTCTCCAGGCTTTTTTTCCTTGTTATCCTTAGTCTTTGTCACAGTCCCAAGGAGAAAGATGTATGGGCGATTAACATCCGAGAGGGTTTAAGAATAAAACAAGACACCAATTTTGTACTGAAATACAACCTCGGGTGCTCTAAAATTCAAATTGAGATTTACTATGCTAATTTGTATTTTAGGTTGTTCTGGTGAACCACGCAACAATTTAATTTGGGAAAAGTAATTTTTTTCTTGTATTTGCTTGAAAAGACTCTAAACACATCCTCCTCTCAGAGAGGACAATTGAAATTGGTTTTTAATTTTAATTTAATGGTTTGAAGCTGCGCCAGGGCAGGTTTAGGTTAGATATTAGGAAAAACTTCTTCACTGAAAGGGTTGTCAGGCTCTGGAATGGGCTGCCCAGGGAGGTGGTAGAGTCCCCATCCTTGGAGGTATTTAAAAGAAGGATAGATGAGGTGCTTAGGGACAGGGTTTAGTGGTGGGATGGCAGGGTTAGGTTTACGGTTGGACTCGATGATCTTAAAGGTCTTTTCCAACCAAAGCGATTCTATGATTCTATGATTCTAAAGGGACAAATATAATGATAGGGAAAACATACAACACTTCTATCTGCACATCTTATATTGCCTTTATGCTAGAAACTTGTTTGCATTTATAAGTTTTCCTATCCAATGTCTTCAAATCTTATCACTCATTCCTGATCTATCCTTTTATCTCCACCCAATAGTGTCTTTACACCACATACCTAGCTTCTGCATGCGTAGGTTTGGAAGACATTATCAAGATTTGGGGTTCAGGAATAGCATATTCTTGTACTTCAGACAGAACCAGATACAATGTATGGCCAGACAAAGGTTTATTTCTAATATTTCTCCTTACTCATCAGTCATCCTAACCCTCATAACGCCACTTTTATTTACATTTCAGGATCTGTGCTGAAGAATAGCTAAATTACTGAATGAAACTCTTCTGCAAATAAATAACTGAAAGGCTGCTCAGCGATCTTTGGAAAAAGAGAAGAAATAGAAAGGAAGAGGAAAAAAAAGGAAAAACTGTATTTCGTAAATTAAGGATTAATGCGTTAATTGTCCGGTACCTGTTCCGAGGCCTATCCTGAGACCTCCCAGAAAGTGGTTGGCTAGTTTGTTGTGATCCCAGACTGTGAGTTCTATGCAGGCTTCTTTCAAATCTTCTGGTCTAAAGCCATCGTAGACCATGGTGTGGTTGAATACCGGGTTTGTAGTTTTTGCTACTGTTCTTGTTTTCTGGCGACTTTTTCTGCTCGTATCCGGAAGGATGGTACTTCGGAAAGAAAAAGCATTGTCAGTTTGCACTTGCACAGCATAGCCTGCATTAAACGTACCCAACGGACAAAAACTACTGATTAACACTGCCCGTTGCATGTTAGAATGTGACTGAATGTGACGATGCTTTAGCATCGTGGAGATGAAGTCAAAGGTCATATTCGCAGTCCCAAAAAATGCTGGCAGCATGTATCCACTCTTGTGCTTCAAGGGCTGGAAGGGAAGGGGAGGTCAAGTGGGGAAGAGCCGCAAGTGAGTTTCTTTGCTGTATTATCACTAATGATGCTGAAACCTCTTTGTTGCTGCCAGAAATTTCCCAACCGTCTTGTTATTCTTGTCTCTTTACATTTTTAGTCTGTATGTGGACAGGAAGGAGGAAGAAATACAACCATGCTTCTCACTTCTGTCTCCTCCCACGATTTGCTAAGCTAAACATGCACAAACATGCTTTGATTAAATGTAAATAAAAGCAGGCACAATTTTGACTAACTAGCCCTTCCACTTAGTAACTGGACAGACAAAATGAAAGTGCTGCTGTGTGGTGCTTAGTTGCCACTGCGGCTAAACCACGATAGAAGCGATTATGCAGGAAATTCTCCACTGTTTTACTCGGGGGTATATACTTAGCCTCTTGAAGTTGTGTCCTGGTTTTGGCTGGGATAGAGTTTGTTTTCTTCCTAGTAGCTGGCACAGCGCTGTGTTTTGGATTTAGTATGAGAAGAATGTTGATAACTCACTGATGGTTTAGTTCTTGCTGAGCAGGGCTTACACCAGTCCAGGGCTTTTCAGCTTCCCCTGCTCTGCCAAGGGCACAAGAAGCTGGGAGGGGGCACAGCCAGGACAGCTGACCCCAACTGGCTGAAAGGGTGTTCCATACCATATGATATCATGCTCAGTATAGAAACTGGGGGGAGTTGGCCAGGGAGCAGCAACTGCTGCTCGCTCAGTGATGGGCTGGGCAGGTGTTGAGCAATTGCATTGTGCATCACTTGTTTTGTGTATTCTTTTATCATCATTATTATTATTATTTTCCTCTGCTGTTCTATTAAACTGTCTACCTCAACCCACGGTTTTACTTTTTTTTTTCCCCGATTCTGTCCCCCATCCCACTGGGGAAGGGGGGAGTGAGAGAGCGGCCGTGTGGTGCTCAGCTGCCTGCAGGGTTAACAACCACAAGTTGTAAGCCCTGCAGGACAATTTTCATTACAAGAAAGGAGAATGAGAAAGTAATTAGGTGTTTTATAATTTGAATGTAGAAAAATGAAGTTAAGATTAGAAAGCACACAGTAGCATTATTGGGCCACTATGTTTGATGACTTCAACCACAGTTCTTACCACTTAATAAAAGAGTTGAGCCTGTTGCCTCGCAGAAGAGGAAGGTCACGGCATTCCTTCACCCAGATGTGAACCTCACCAGTAGGCAGACTCTTCTTTCCTGTAAAAACAAAACAGGACATCTGATTAAGCCTTGCAGATCCCTTTTAAAGCAAATTTCTATGATGCAGTAGATCCTGCCCATACGTAGAGGTGATAATCGGCCTAGACTCTCATTATCTCACATCTTAGTTCAACATCCCTCTCTGTACTCTTGAAGCTGCAATCTTCATCCCACCAAAGTACAGCAAGATGACATCATGTCTGTATTCCCACAATGACTTTTCATTCTGTTACAACTAAACAAATACATGCTACTGGTTTTCTCTTTCCAAGCCTCCTAGATAAAGAGATCAGCTTGTCTTCAGTCTATGTGGTGTTAGCATTTATTGCCACTTGTACTTTCAAATAAGCTCCTTTGTGCTCTTATATATTTGATTCTTATTGACTGCCTGACTGGCTGGATTAAAGACCTGACCTGGCTTCACAGTCTGATCAGCCAGTTACCTGTCACCAGACAAGATCAAACCAAACAGATCATAATGCTATAAATTACTGCATTCTAAATACTTATTAGTATTTTCTACTTCTAATGTTGCTTGAATTTAGTGTGTTGCCATATCACAGCACCTGCCTGATGATTTATATATCTCTCAAATTATTAGTGAGAAAACAGAATTTTGTTACACATACAGACAGCATTACAAATCTAAGATTGTAACAATAAGGTAACAACTTCTGTAGTAACATTAAAACCAAAAGATCCTGGAGTGATCTTTGGATCCTAAACTGAATTCATGACCAGCATGACTTAATCCTCTAGAAAAAAAAAATAATTTACTCTTATGTTAAAACAAGATGTCAAAACTGGCTGAAAAACATTAATCAGCTTTTTTTTAATTTAAAAAAAAAGGGGGGGGGGGGAAGAACAAAACCCCCAAAGGCCTGACAAACCCAAACAAAGAAGCAATGCATACCTCCAACAGGGTGCGGGACATACTGGAGGGCGAGTTTCATCTCCCCTCTGTTTTCTGGGTTAAGAGCCACTGTTGAAGTCTGAAATTCAAGAAAAAAACCCCACAAATCTCAAACATTGCAGTTCATGCAGAGTTTATCATGCAAAGTTTTCCACTGGAACAAGCTTGACTTCTGCACAAGGCAAGGTTGTTGTTTTTTTTTTTCTTGTTTCCTTATCCGTTAATCTTCCCTCAGTTTACAGGACAGGAGAGATTTTAGGGCACATTTAACCACTTTGACAGTCCCTCAGATATATAGCTCTTCCACTAAAGCAGAAAACAAGACCCAGAAGAGGCCAAAAGGCTTTGAGGGCACATCTTTTCCACTGCTGTGCACTTATTTAAAACTAGAAAATATGCTCTTTCAATAAGGAAACTTACTCTTTGTGCAACAGAAAGTGTACTTTTATGAAGTAATTTCTATAGGAATGTTTTGTCTCATTTAACACAGTCTGAAAACCAGCCTCAAAGAGCGTTATCTTGCAAAAAGGCACAAGAATATGTTACTTCTTCACAGAGAGTGACGGACCATCTGTAGCTGGAACATGGCACCCATTAACGTTTGGTTACATTTATCTACCCAGAGCAGTCTTAATATCAGTCAAATTAAACCAGTGCTAAAGACTACCATGGCTTCCTGGTTTGTTCTACAAATTATTAAGCTTTGGACTGAGCTAATTTTAGAATGAACTAATGAAGTAAATTCAAGGGAAAAAAAAAGTTATTTACTTGAGTAAGCATATTTACTCCTAACATAACATTTAAAATTAAAAATAGACTTGACATTACAGTTTGTGCAAGTTTCATATGGCTCTATATCACACAGTCTACACAAAGACTATAATGTGGGTCCATGTCATATTCACAGTATGGCAAGGCTACAACATCAGTAATTGCTGCAATCCCAACATATCCCAACATCCACAGCTTCCAATGGTTGCCCTGGACTAACCTACCCTATTTAGCACCCATTTGTTCCCTGTTGCCTCAGACATCAGGTCCAGACTCTTTCTTGTTAAGGGTTTGTCTGTGCTTTCTTGACTTATGAAACGATCAATTCCTATCCAAACCTCAGACGGTTTAGTTGTATCCCACTTAGTTCCTCTTTAACTCCCGGCCTCATTTGCAATTTCATGCACTGGCTCAAGGAGAAAAACCTGGGGTTCTTTTTTCCTCATCCTCAAAGTTCAAACCCCTCATTGCCTGACCTTGGAGCCAGGTCTTCTTGTACCCCCACAATGCAGATATAGTCAGTGCTCAAGTATTTTGAGCTTGAGTAGCTCTGTAACTTATAAAAGCTGGGTTGTATAGGTACTCTGGGATCACAGTGCAGACATATCCAAATGGCTCTGCAGGTCTCAGGCTGACATTGGCCTAAGCTGGAAAACCTAGCCAAAAGCAAGCAGGAACCTGCACAGGCATCTACTTGTCTCTGCGATGTTCTAGCTTCCGTGATTTTTGCTTAGATGTAGAAAAAAAAAAAAAAAAAGAGAAAAATGTAAAAACAACAAAGGAAACCAGAACCTCAGGCAGTGTCTTAGCTAGAAGTTTAGATTTTGGCTGAAACCCATTAACAAACAGGAGGCATACAGACATGGAAGTCAACATTACATCTGATATTAAAATGTTGCTGCACTTGCTCCATATTTTCAGGAAGCTTACTTCATATTTGGGGAAAAAATGCTTTCAGGTATCTGTTGCAGCAACGTGACGTTAAGTGAAAAATACCTTGAAAATCCTACTCCTGAGACTATGAGAAAGTTTTTCCTACTATAACAGCTAGCTGCTTACTAGACTAATAGAAACCTCAGAACTGTACGTTCTATTTACCAGTAATTATGATTATAACAAACACAAAAACCACAGAACACACAAGACCAGGCCTAAATAAATAATGACTTGGTTTTGCACTTACACCGCTGAAAACACAAAGCAGCTAACCCACCCTCAGTAACCTACCCGTGGCTTGAGAGGAAACCAGTTGATCTGCTTGTTGGATTTATCATTCCAGTCCCAAGTTCCTAAATCCAGCTCCACCTCACCAAGGAAGCTATTCCTCCCAAAGGTATCATTGTGCCAGACAGAAATATTAAGGCTTTGGTTCTTTAGAAGACCCTTCTCAATTTTATACTGCCAGGAGGAAGAAATGAGAAAAAAAAAAATTAAAACAAGCTGGATTTTTATCAATGCTGTGTCTAAAAGTGACAAGGTTAGAAAAAAATGTGTCCAGGTTTATACATCCGTAACTGCTCACTTCTTCAGAACAAAACTCTCTTCATGTTTTACTTTTTATTTCAAGCATCTTAAGCTCATACTTAGCTTGTGTTTGTTTGCAAGAAGTATACCACAATCAGTATTTTCAATGTTGTATCCAGAGTACACTGTAGAGTTAACCTACCAATGGAAGCACATAGGTACTTCCACAGAGCAATCCATCTCATCCTAACACAGACGTCTCTTTTGAGAGCATCTAGAACTGTGCCTGAAAGTTAAGGTTCCCCATACTTGATGCATGCAGTATTTCATGTCTAGTAATAGTTTGATAAATACCCGCAGTATTTCATTATAGACTGGATTAAAAGTTTTCTTTTTGACAGAGGTCTTCCGTTTGCCCAGCTTGTATTTCTCTGGAAGCAGGTAGGTCTTTACATACCTAAAATTTAGACAGGCTGGTTAGAAGAGCAAAAAAAACCTTTCCAACTTCCTCTTCCAAAATACACAAGAATTTGCTTATAAAGTAAAAGAAATCCACTTAAATAGCCATTAAGTTGTTAACCTTGTTACATTTAAGAAATAACTATAGTTTTCAAGGTGGGACAAAAACTGCCTTCTACCAGGGGGGAATCTGTTGAAATGTCTCCTCGATACATACAAATACAGAATATTTATCTAACATATGCCTAGATATCATATTTATAGGCTTTAATCCTATTGAAAACCTATCAAAGCAGGATTTACTATATGGAAAGTTGAATTTAAAAAAAAAAGTTTCATATTCTTAAAAGTTGGATCTTCCCATGTTAATATCTGTACCATTTTATGGTGGTAATTCTACATTCAGTTCAGGGTGGAAAACCATGTAAAGCACATTATAGCTTCTTCATTTGTTTATTTGGTTGTTTACTCTAACAGGTTATGGAGATTGGAAAAAAAAATCAGTTTTGATTTACATGTTAAAAGAAAAACTTTCATTAGGAAAAAAATTCTCTGTTTATACTTACGGGTCTGAACGCTGTCGCTTAACATCTGCCACTGCCAAGTCTTTACATTGGCAAATAAAAATGTGGAGCTCATTCAGCTGTTCCACATAATCAATAGCAAACTGAATGTTCCCCTTCACATCAACATTGCCAAAGTCTGCACTATAGATGCTCATTAGACTTCCGCTCACCTGTATCATACAAGAAGGGAAAAATTTTCCAGGCATTGCATTTCACAGATACATCAAGATTAGGGTAGAAGTTATGCTCAGAATTCAGACAGTAAAGAAATCAACCATCTCCCTTTAGATGTAATAACGAAATGTAACGGACACTATTATACAAGCTTCTCAGCAAGCAGATTAAGCAGATTAGAAAGTTATTTGTAAATCAAAGGTGTTAGGCCAAGTTTTCCACAAAAGATTTGGATCTGTTTATTTCATTGATATAGAAGAAATAAAATGATAGGATGCTGTAGATCTGGAGACTGCCTGTGATCAGATCCTTAAAATATTACTTGTCTATCTCTTCAGCTGATCTTCCTTGCAGAAAGCAGAGCCTAAGAGTTTAGGACAGCAAACCTTCTGAAAATACTGACAAAAAGATTAGTGATAAAGTCTGTGGCTGAATTAGATGCCTAAACAAAACATACTTGAAAATTAAACCCTACATAGGCAGAAGGAGAAGGATGTAGAAACGTTTTTTATCTCAATATCCTTCCCCAGAATTCTCCCTTTCCCAATGAAGTCCATATAAATTAGCTTCTGGTTAGCTAGTTCACTGACTTAATTCCACACCCCACATACCAATACTGTCTTTTTCTTTCACTTATTTCTCTCCCACCCCTCCTTCTCCTTTTCTAAATGTTTGTTCTATATAAATTGGTCCCTACTTTCAGCTACAAATGTTAGCTTTTAGGGTAAAAGCCATCTCTTTGTTCAGAGTTCATAGAGTATGCTGCACACTGGAGTCCTGAACAGGCTCCAATATATTGCTAGAAAACGAGAAAAGTAAAACCAATTTTATTTTATTTTTAGGCAATTCCATGCAAGGGTTCACATAACAGAGAGAAAAGGAAGGAGACAGAGATGCCAAGGGAGGAAAGATAAGAGGAATAAGAAGGGAGCTGAAATAATACAGAAGAGATTAGCAAAAGCAAAGGACCATTAAAACAAGGCTTTGGTTTACATACAGAGGATAAGGAGGCCATGCCAGAAGAGCCGCTAAGATTGGTTAGAGAGCTGGGACTCTTCTTGATTCTGCCAAGGCAATAACTGCTTTCTGATGCTGTATCTGTCTCTCTCTCATCACTCTACAAAAACATCACAGAAAGAAAGTCTGTGTAGGTTCTTTAAAGTCAGAAGGAACATTAAAAAAAAAAAGAAAAAAATTAATGCAGACTGGGACTCAGTGAAAACCTGAATTTAAATCCCCTTGTAGTGCCAACACAAGTAATTATTTCTTAAATTAGGTCACGCATTTAAAAAAGAGTTGAAAGGGAATTTTTATGATGGAAATCCGACACTGAAAATTTTTTAAAATCTAGCTGTATTACTGCTTTTTGTTTGGTTTGAAATCTCAAATAGCAGTGACAAGGTACAAAGTTAACTTTACTGGAACAATTAAACTCAACTTCTCTACTTCACTCTCCCATGCATAAACTTATACAAGTGATAATGCTCAGGTTTTTCACCAGTCCCTTCCTGTTATACAGCAAACACCCCCAATTCTGTAGCCTCTACCTTTAAGGCAGTTAGCTGGAAGGTAACATGCACAGTAGAACAGCACTGGGCACAGCTGGCTTTTGCAAAAGGCCTTTCTTGCAGGAGGGCAAGCAGGGCCCTGCTTTTGCATCAGAGAACTGCAGTTTTGGTTTACTTGGTCCTTATCAGGCTTTGTGCTTACAACCCCATTATCTCTCCAGGCTATCACTGCACTAAAGTATCGATGATTTACTTCCCACATGTGCTTTGGCATCTTCCTACTCAAGCTCTTATAGAAACCACCATCTTCCTGTGAACAATTCATAAGGCTTCCCCCCTCCTTCATACAGTTTGGAACTGCTGTCATAGATCTACTAACAGACGCAAGATTAGTAAACCATTTCTACACACGTTAAGAAAATTAATATTTATAAAAATTCATGTCTAGCATATAAGCACTTTTAATAAGTCTTTATATTATAAAGATCCATTGATTGTAGCTTCTCTGATTATGTCTATACTGCTAAGTAAAAGCAGGCCAGGATTATTCCCCAGTTCAGAGGCCAAAGGTAAGGACTGACTAATGTCCATCCTACCTAGGGCAAGGCTCCTTGAGAGATCAATTGGAGACAGCTGTTTGGGACTGTCCAAAACAAATCCAGGGAGTGAAGTAACAGTTAAGCAGTGTGAATAATCAGTCCTGCTACACGGACTCTTTGAAAGACAGGAAAATCCTAAGCCCTCTTGTGGAGGAAGGATATATGGTTTGCCATTTTAGCTGCTGTCCACACAGCGGGTCAGAACTGAACCCAGTTCTACTTATTTTCATAAAACCATTTTAGCTGCTGTCCACACAGCGGGGTCAGAACTGAACCCAGTTCTACTTATTTTCAACCCTGTCCTTAATTTACTCAGCAAAGCCTGCTGTCTGGATAGGAACAGTCAAAGGTCTTCTCGTGGAGGTTTGTAGAACATCTAGAACTTCAGAGACAAGGAGTTATTAAGCACTGGGGTGACTGCATGCCTCCAAAACGCATTACATGTGTGGTTTGGTTTTTTGTTTGTTTTTTTTTTACTTTAAGTTAATTCCAAATGTTAAGTAAGGATATTGTGGATATTGTTACTAATCACAAGTACAGAACCCTTAATTGTTTTGGGCTGTTATCTCTTTTAAGCAGAAGGAAAAGACACTGATAATCTAAGATAGATTTCTTTGTATTTCTTCTTTAATTAGAAAGTATGCTATTATCAGAATTCATTATTTTTAAAATAATTCCAGAACTGAACTAGCCCATAGAAATGTGTGTTAATACTGTTGTGACTACATGGTGTCTACAATGTATATTTCTAACCTGTTATTTCTACCAGATTTATGTTATCCATTCATTAGTTTTGTGCTTTGTATTGGCCAGATGGTACTTCAGTGATGATAAACTCCAAGGCAGAACAGCACATGATAGAAATACATGCCATTTTTATAGATACACACTATTTTTTACATATATATACATATACACATATATACATGTATATACATGCACACGTATGTCCTGTAATACATCCTGTGTTGTGAGCTTGACAACTCAAGACAGTATTGGGACTAATCACAGTTCTAAGGATAAATTTGGGGGGCAGAATAAACAGGTTTGGGTGCTGACAATTTCTCAGAATATCAATACGAACCATCCCCAAACCCTTTCTACTGTGAACGGATTGATTATATACAGTCCTTTGGCTTTCATGTTACTTGTCAGACTATTTCGTTCAAAACCCACATGAGTAAGCTTTTTCATTGGCTTCTTACAGAGTCTGTAGCTGGTTGGTTTTAGATGCCCAGGTACTTATTTCAGACTTGTTTCGTATCCCACTTTTAATACTTTGAAACGCTAATCTTTTGATCCATCCATGGTACAATGTTAAAAGCCTTAGAAAAGTTTCCTGGGCATTCTTCTCAGCAGAAGGGGCGTTAGGATGGTGTAATTTTAGAAAATCTTAAACTAAAGAGGCGCAATTCATAGACACTGAATGGTTTTAAGTTCTGCACTTTAGGTAAGCTTAATCGAACCTGTATCACCACATTTGGGTTATTTTGGACTTTAGGAGGGAGTAGGGTAAGACAGGGCACAGCATACTCCTGATTCCGACCCTTCAGTCCTTTTAAACATGTGCTTTTAGAAAAATATTCCAAAATACTGATGCTTATGCTACAGTTACAGTGATAAGGACTGAGGTAAGCAGCGATTCCTCATTTTATAGCACAGACACAGGTATTTTTGCGAAATCCATGCCCTAAATTCCTGTGTCCCATTTAAGCCTGTGTCTACAAATGCACATCCCTCACTGACAGGACTCAGGTGTTTGTACCACTATTTGGGAGACCTGGAAGACAGCATCAGTAACTTTGATTTGCTGACATCTTGGGGGAAGGGGAGGTTTGCACACATATTTGCCATACATATTCATAATATGGCACTCAAGAAAAAAAAAATAAAAATAAAATAAAAAATAAAGAAGAACCTATGGTGTTATCCAAGTTCAAAAATGGCAAAGTATTTCCTATTATCCAGAGCTTCCTGTTCCCTCTGACCAATAGAACTACCTCTTTCAGGCATTTATGGTAGGACATTTGTGCTCGGTCTCCACCCCTCTCTTCACTGTTTGGGAAGTCATAGACCAGGCAGTTCAAACCACTTTCAAATTTCGGTGTCATTTTAGAAGATTTGAATATGGCCTCAGAGTTTATTCAAAGGCCCACACCATGATGATGATGATAATAACAGTAACAGCCTTACAGAGGCACAGTATGTTGTAAATACTGAAGTTTCACTTACACAGAGTTAACAGTTTGGTACCTGAGCTTACATCCCTAAGCAGAACACCAAGCTAATACCCCTCTGAGAAAGGTTACCAGATGGTGACTTTCTTATAGTCTTACACGTTCAGTTTAGATTTTAGGTTCTGAAGAAATTAAATGTATGCACATGTGTATGTTCTGAAGAAAAAAAAAAAAAAAAAAAAAGACCTGTTAGCTTAAGGATAGAGATTGCCTTTGGGAATAAGAGCAAGCATTCACTGTGCTTCACTCTCCTAGATGAAACATGCTGTGTATGTTTACGGGTACAGTAAGAATAAAACACTAGTTGCTAGAGGAAAGCTTTTGAAAGGTTAATCAGCCATAGGTTGTTTGGGATCATCTCCTGACTTCAACAACACAAGCTCAACTCCACACCATGGTCCAGCAGTAAACTGATTTGGCAGACCCTGGAAAGCACTATTCGACAAATGCATAATGCCACAGTAATCAAAAGTTTTAGTTACAATATTTCAGAGATGGAACTTACCTCTTCCTGTAGGAATGATGGTACTGACTTGCTCAGTCCTTTGAGTTTTTCAGGATTGGAAAACAGCTTATCAGGCTGTGAAGGCACTGTGGAAACTGAAGAGCAGCAATTCAAAAGGTTTCAAAAATAAGTTTGTACATCAAAACAGTGTGATTCCATAACAGGACATGGTTAGAAACAAACAAGTTCAGATAAAATACATGCACATGCAGAAACAGTTTACAGCTTGGATGCGAGATTCCACCCCCTGCAGGACTCAGAGAAGCTATCATTAGCTGTCATCGTTTGACATCTATAACACTGACCAAAGAACTTTGTCTGGCAGGAACAGAAGTGTTCACATTGCTTGACATGATGTACAAGCCTGAGTGCTGCAAGCAAATTCTCATCGAATGTGATGAAGAAAATATTTTCAGTTTACCTTCTAGATTTTCTTCCTATAACAAGGGTAAGTGCACTCATGCACTAACTATACCATCATTGACATTAGAGTCATCATGAGGTTCCTGGTAAGAAGTTCGTGTACAAGCCAAACTCTGTTCTTTTATTTACTCAAATTAATGGCAATAGGAACAGTTGTGTAAATCAAACAATTTTTAGACCTGAACTTGGAATTTTCAAGTATTCCTAGTCAATAATAAGATGCCTCTCTCATTAATGATGCAGGTTTTTTTTCAGCCCATCTCTTCAACTTTTGTATACCTCTACTGAACTTCACTTCCATGTTCTTTCACTGTACAAAGCTTAATTGCACGAACTAGCCTCACAAAAATCCAGTTTGCAGTAAACCCACAATTCTCAGAATCTTCCATGCTCCAACCCCACTTATATTTAATAATGCACTAAAGCTCTGTATCTTTGGACTGGATACACATTATGAAATGCACCATTACTGAATATCGTATGACAGAGAATTATTTGGCAACAAATAGCCAGCTACAGGGTCACATATCTATTGCATAAAATGAAACACTGCACACATCATGGGTTTGTTTGCAAGGGGTGAGTTAAGCTTTTCCAGAGCTTTTGCTGTTGAAGCTCAAATAGTGCTCAACATATCAGTTATTGTCAGTATGCAGTTAGATGCAGTTTCCCCATTGAGCAAGTATCCAGTCCAGATGTGTAACTTGTTAGTTGTTAAATAAAAATGGATTTTTAATGTATTAGTTTAAATGTCAGTGGAGAAGTCTCTCCATTGTCTGCTGGAAGAATCCTGTTACTCACTTCCTGCTGCATTTTCATTCCTCTCTTGATGCTGATCAGGTTTCGGACCTGCTCAGTGCAGTATTGACAACAGTCATTCAGTAGCACAAACAGCTTTGCAATGTTATAAATAGCACCAACATATTTTATATGTGGGGAGTTTTTTAACTCCCCAGACCTTCTCTGTTCCTGTTTTGCATTGCTGTCCTCCTTTGAGGAGCTGGATCATAAGTGTACAAGTCAAGCAAAGCAAAAATATGAACAGTATTTTCAAGAGAACTTGCCTTATTCTGTCCGTACAGCTATCAGTTTAGCTGAGTTTGTAGTTTTTTCAAAAATTCACTCTTGGCAAATTTAACTCAAAGTAAACCCAGGCTTTTCAGATAAGTGGCTACAAATTCCATATTGGATAAACATGCTTTCAGTAGGGGGTCTCCATTTGAAAGCAGAGCATAGTACGGTACTTAAGTCTTGTTAATTTACTGGACACTGCATGTACCCTATTACACTACGATCATCCTAGGCCACTAACATGCAAAATCCTTTAAAGCATCTAAACATGGCGATAAATGCAACTGTGCACAACTATTTTTTAAGACTGTAGTGCCACAATGCAGTAAATAAAGAATTGTGTGTTATATTCCACCGTATTCAGTGTTATTTGATGGTTTTCTATTGTGTTGTTCTTCACATGTTCTTGGAGCAGATTTGCTGTTATTTTGCTTAGATTTGGAATTTCTAAAGGCATACAGAAAAATTTAACAGTAAGGTATCTGTAACGCACTAATGAATTGATGATATCAACAGCAGCTAATCTAGTAGTTCATCTGTTGCTTACAGTAATTGTACTTTGCTGGATTGAGACAGGGATTATGAGAGAGGATCCTTTTCAATCGATGTATTCTGAAGAGTCCTTTGCATGAGCAAAAGTCATCTTGCGTCTTATAATGCAACAGATGAACAAGCAAATTCAACGTCTACTTAGGCCAAGTCTTTCAGCTGAGCTAACGTTCAATGCTCTCAAAGATGTCAGTAACTGTTGCATGGGCTGAAGGGCCAAAGGGCAAAATAATACACTGGTAGGTGGCACAGAGTTTCTACAGTGATAGCAGGACATAACATAAGTATATTCCTTAAGAATAAAAACACCACAACAAAATTCTGCAAAAGCATTTAGGTCATACTGAAGTTAGTAAAATCTAAAAGCTCAATACAATTCTTGGTTTCAAAACTCCTTCACTAGCAAACAGAAGCATTGAAAAAAGCAATAAACTTCCATGCAGACACAAAAGATATTTACCATCTTCAGCACTAAGAGCTAATTCTTCCTTTGGATTATTTATTTTTCCTTTATCTGTGCAGGAAAAAAGTAACACATAGTTAGAAATTTTGCTGTTCAGTATGATAAAATGGATGGCAGTGGTAATCACAGAGTTAAGAGTAATGAGGACAAAAACCCCGAACAAACCAGCAGAGCCATGGGAATGGTTAAATTCGAGAGATGCTTTCTACTTCACACACTACGCCAAGCCTACATCCAAGCAGCAGTCTCACGTTGACTCAGTTTCTGTCAGTGTGCTGTTGCAGCAATGTTAGTGCATACCTAAAACCTAGAAACTAGTTAAAAGCAAGCAATAGCATAAGTAGTATTAGAAGAGTAATTTGCCAACAACAGCCAACATCTTTCAAAATCTACACCTCCACACTTCAGTTTACAAATGTAAGTTCAGTTTATGTCTTCCCCATTAGACATGGGATAGGCATGAAAACACTCAGCGGCAGGGTGAAGGGGACAGGAATAATTTTTAAAGTGCCCCAAAACTAGGAGGCTACAGGGGGAAGTCAGGAATGAATTTTAAGCACAATCTTGTCTCACTGTATTGTCTTAAAGTGAGTTTGGTATATTAACTGCTAGAATACACAGGTGAAGCACTACTAAATGAAGATGATTTTTTCATACTTCAACTGTCTACTTATTTGACTGAAGCAAGCAGCCAGGAGGTGATGGCAGTTATTGCTCATTACCGATTTGGGTAGTTGCCAATACTTTCACTACTGAAAAACTATCCAAGAAACAATTGATCATGGATTAAACCAGTGCATTTTTGATAGATGTCTGCTTCATAGACCTGTGCTTTTTTCAAAATTAACACAAAGAACGGAAAACTAAACCATATGAGAAAAGAAATCACTTTCACAGTACAAGCTCCATACAGCCTATTGAGAAACAAAGACAAAAACCACTACTTGGCGAAGCTGTATGGAAGACCAGCATGAACATGTTTAAGCCAAACTGGGGGTCATGGGAGACACACACAAGCTTTGTGCTCACTTGAGGTGGCTGATGGAATGTCCTCTAGACTTTTGGAAGGCATTTTCCTATCTGCACTCCTTTTCAAAGCCATCAAAACAGGGTTTAATTCTTCTTCTGAACCTGTTACAAGACAAAACATATGAACACTGCACACACAGACATGCCATTTTAAGCAAGTCACTAAAAAAAACCCCATGGATTTCTCACAATAATCTATTTTGACTGTTAGCAAAGACTGAACTTTCAATGAAAATACAAAGTAAATCCAAAACAAAATAAATGTCTAATCTTAAGTGTCCCTTTGCTTTCTCAATTCTTTCAGCCATCAGGCAGGTTTGTTGATTTGCCCTGTGTAGGTGTGTCTGTTTCTACTGACTATAAGGGGGTTTGGGGCAATTACGGCACTCAATTTTCTAAACCCAATACAGGATAAACTCAGACTTTAGCTATTTTGTAACCATCTTGTTATGAATCAGCACAAAAAAGTTAATAGCTTTAGTTTTTCCCTATGTGTAAATTTGTCCATTATATTTTCTCCCCAGCGAAAGTAATTTTTTTTCAATACTTGAGTAACAACCACAAAAAAAAAACAAAAAAAAAAAAAAAAAAAAAAAAAAAAAAAACCCAGCTGTGGAGATATTTGGATCCCTGAAATTATGCAATTGCCTCCAAGGGCAGAATCAAGACAGACCTAGCTCCTTCAGAAACCTTTATGAGCCTCTCTCCTCCCTACTTCACTTTCCTCCCCATCAGCCAACCAACCAGGCCTTACAGTGTTGCTGTCTGTAATTATGGGTAAAAACAAATTATGTTTCATTTTTCCTCATTTGTCTCGAATTTTCACTGACTTCCACTGGAATCTCACTTTCAAAACAGGCTCAAGAGTAAGTTGGCAGGGCCTGGAAACTTCACATACTTCTCAGATTCTCCAGGTGAAGAAAACATTCCTGGTCTTTCAGCAGCAGATTAAAAAGGTTAAATTATCTCCTCTACCTTAAGCTCTTCGATAACTATCACACTAAATATATTAACTAGAGCTGCCATTCAACCAAATAATGAGAATCCCAGTAAAGAGACCACTTCATTTATATGGCCACTTTCTAGTGCAACAGGCAGCAATGCTAAATGAAATGGCACAGAGTATTGGTATCGTCTTTGTACCCAGCCATTGCACTGATAAGTATTTACCTTTGAAGGCTAGCTGGTCTAACTGAAAAATGAACTCAGTCAGCCACTGATATTTTTTTTCTTCTTTTAATCCAGTATATTTAAAAGAAATAGCAGATTTTGAGTATTACAATGTTCTTAATTTGGAGGCAATGTCACAGGGGAGGAAGAAAAGGGTAAATCATGAAGACCAATGCAATTGATTCATGCTGCTAAACTCCCCTTCCCAAAAAGGCTTACCCAGATGTAGTGCGTGTTTGTCAAACACTTTCCGATTAAAGGACATAATTACTTCTTCCCATCCTTCCCAAACAAATACTCAAAGCATTTGATTAAGAAATAAGTATCACACAGAATTTTGGTTAACAAACATATTTCAAGTTGGCTACCAAAAAAGAATTGTAGCCGTGTTTAACAACCCAGCACCATGAATTTTAGAAATCAAACAGCTCACGCGTTGAACTTCTGGTTTCAGAGTGGGAATCAGAGTTTTCATCTGAAAACTTGGATCCCAAATTTGAGCCATCCCCTTCCTCTTCATCATTATCCTCATGCTGAGGCATTAGGCAGAGTTGAGCTCCTTCTGGCTGGGGGGAGTTGCTCTCATCTTTAAGTGGTGTGCTTGTTCTTCTGAATTTCAACGCTGCTTTAAATTCCGAATTCTTTTCGGAGGCATCCAAAGATGTGCTTTCATCTCTCCTTCCTTTTTTGTTTATTTTGAAAGGCTTAATTGCAGTCATATTGGTCTCTCCTTCTAAGCAAGGAAGATCAACCGGAGCCATGTTTCTCTCTTCTATTTTAATAGCTCCATTTCTTTTAGGAAGATCAGAAGCTTCAGTTTCACTTACTGCAAGATCATTTACTGAAGCATTGATATTTTGTTCTGGAGCCCCCCCTTTGACAGCTACCTTCAACTGCATATGATAGCTACTTAAAGCATTATGTGGCTCTGACATTGTCAGGAATAGAGTCTCTTTTTGTGATGGAAACATATGATCCCCAAACTTTTCTTGTTCATGTAACTCTTTGGATATTGGACATGAAACTTCAGATGCTTCTTGAAGAAGTTTTTCTAAAGAGCAACTGAATTCACTGAATTTTGCAATATTTGAAACAGAAGTTTTTTCTATTGTTTCTTGTATTTCTTGAGGATGACCTTGCTCTTGTTGATGTGGAGCATGGATATTTAGACTAGTCTGTATTTTACCCTGCATTTTCTTATCCATATTTTCCAGCACAGAAGATGGTGTTTCAGAGACCTCTTTTGGTAGCTTCTGCAAATTAACATCAAATACTCCATATTCAACCTTGGACAGCGCAGATCTTTCCATGGTCTCACCAATTTCCTGCAGCAACTCTCCACCACGCTCATAGCTTTTAACTTCCACCTCAGCAGTCCTCTGTAGCGTGCTGTCGGCACGCTTTGGTTTAGGAGGTGGTGTTTCAGAGGCCTCCTTCAGCAGCTTCTCTAAAGCAGAACTCAAGCCATTGGCCTTGGATGGGGCAACAGACTTTTCTATGGTCTCACCAATTTCCTGCAGCAACTCTCCACCATGCTCATAGGTCGTACTTTTAATTTCCACCTCAGCAGTCCTCTGTAGCGTGCTGTCGGCACGCTTTGGTTTAGGAGGTGGTGTTTCAGAGGCCTCCTTCAGCAGCTTCTCTAAAGCAGAACTCAAGCCATTGGCCTTGGATGGGGCAACAGACTTTTCTATGGTCTCACCAATTTCCTGCAGCAACTCTCCACCATGCTCATAGGTCGTACTTTTAATTTCCACCTCAGCAGTCCTCTGTAGCGTGCTGTCGGCACGCTTTGGTTTAGGAGGTGGTGTTTCAGAGGCCTCCTTCAGCAGCTTCTCTAAAGCAGAACTCAAGCCATTGGCCTTGGATGGGGCAACAGACTTTTCTATGGTCTCACCAATTTCCTGCAGCAACTCTCCACCATGCTCATAGGTCGTACTTTTAATTTCCACCTCAGCAGTCCTCTGTAGCGTGCTGTCGGCACGCTTTGGTTTAGGAGGTGGTGTTTCAGAGGCCTCCTTCAGCAGCTTCTCTAAAGCAGAACTCAAGCCATTGACCTTGGATGGAGCAACAGACTTTTCCGTGGTCTCATTGACCTCTTCAGGCTGACCAGTATCTTCTTGGCATGTTAATTCTACACTACAATTAGTTTGTGACATACTATTCATGTCATTGGATGTTTTCATTCCCACCCTTCTATATTCAGAAGGTTGAAATGCAAAGGTTTCTCTGAGAAGATTCTGCAAACCAGCTCTAGGCCTCCGAGAACCCTCAAGAGTATCATCCTTGTCTGCTGCCTGATGCTGTAGATGGAAAGGTTCAAACTCACTAAACAGTTTCCTGGGGCTTTTTTTGTTTTCATGCTCTTCTGTTGATGGCACATTCACTTTTCCTGTGCTTTTGCCTATTTCATCTTTCCGATCAGCAGGAGAAATGTCATGGCGCTGCCCTACTGTTTTTTCAAAGACCTTGCACTCATCTGAGTGAAAAGTTGTCCCTTTCAAAATGTTTTCTTTTAGGTTCAAGCTAGATGACATCTCAGAGGCTTCCTTTTCTAACTTCTTTAGGCCTAATTCAAATGCATCAATCTCAGCTTCCTCTTTAGGAAGATTGATATCTAATGGAGTAGTCTTGTTCTCCACTTTTTCTATAGGTAAACACAGCCAGTCATCTACTGCTGTCTCCTTTAAAGCATCTTTATCACCAGGTGACTGGAACAACTGCAAGGAAACATGATGTTTTTTTGATGAAACAACACTTTTTTCTACAAATTCTTTAACTTCTTGTTCTGCAAGACCCATCTTTTCCTGGGGCTTTGAGGAAATTGGTTTTCTGTCCAGCTGGACAGACTCTGTGTTTTGTGTGTGTGTCACATTCAGACATTTTAGCGCAGGAGATCCTAGAGGCAGTTCACATACCACAGAATCTAGTTTCTCTGGTTTTTCTCTCTCAGATGCTTGGGTTTGTTGTTGAATTAATGCTTGCTTGCTCACATTATCTCTGCCTTTAGCTTCCTCTGATTTTCTTTCATAGGTTATTGAACTGGTATTGTTTGGCAAAGAAACATTTCCCCTGTCAATGCTACTCTGTAATTTAACTCTGGTATCCCAGAAGTTTCTCAGAGTCTGGAACTGTGAAGGATCTGAAATTTGATTCTTGGACTTTTCATTCATTTTCTCTTTCAAAGACAAAATGTGGAAGCTGGGCTTCTGTTGGGAACAAGCAGCAGCTTTTCCTTTAAGTGTTTCTTTCTCATCTTTATCTTTGTTTTCTGGGGAAGCTGAAGTGGCACCAATACTTGGCTGCACTTTACTGGCTTTTGGCAATTCTGCATATTCATGAACTTCACCATCAGATGGAAATACTCTTTCTGACTTTTCAACAGCATGGCCTGGTCCAAACTCAAAAGAGTTTTCATGTTGATTTCCTGAAGCCTGGCTTGCACAACTTAGTCTGGCACTTTTCATATTCTTGCTTTGACCATCTAATCCATTAGGTAGGTATACTGCAGTTGGTTTTATTTTGTCACTTTCTCTGAGACTTTTCAATGCACCACCACCTGACGCATTAGTATTGAGGTTAACTTCTTTCTCTCCATGACTGGGGATAGTTTTATCCCCTTCCCAGAATGCTCTGATCTTCCTTATTCTTCTTTTTTCTTGTATTGCCTTCTCCGATTCACATTTCTGAGCTGGTAGCTTGTGTTCTTGATGTTCCAGGAGATTTGATTTTTTATTCTGTTGCTTGATTTCTTGGCCACGTTCTTTTTCTTCAACTCTTCTACAGTCAAATTCAGTTAGTGATTTGTCATTTTCTTCCTCATTCTCCTCCTCTTTCTTAGGTTTCATCCTCTCTTTTATCAGCTGTATATCTTCTGAAATAAATGACGTAGGCGAAATACTGTTCCGTTGTTTAACCACGCTAGGCCCACTGTGTTCTGTAGGAAGAACTGCTGTTTTGGTTGAGAAGTCCACTTCCTCTTTGGGTTCCCTGCCTTGGGGTCTAGCTGATATATGTTTCCTGTCTTCAGTACCAGAACTTCTTTTAAACCAATCTAAAACTTTTGATACAGATTCATCAGCCACTTTCATGAGTTCATCAGCATGTTTGTCAGGCTTGAAAGTGGTTTTAGTGTCTTGCTCCTCAACAAGATCAGGCTTACCTTGTTGAAGATTTGCAGAGTTAGTATTTGACACCTCGTGTGCTTCTGTCTTAGCAGAAAGCTGATGTTCATCTACAATGCAAACAAACTTATCAGAGTTCGGAATGAGACACATGACTCTACAAACGTTCGAACGATCTTGAAAAATCTCTCAGATTTTTTTTTAACTGTTAGCAGAGAAAAAGAGTTCTCTATTTCTCTATCCTTGTGTTTTCACAAAGAACCATACTGCGGGCAATAGAGTGAAAAATTCCTGCACTTAGATATCCTACTGGAAAATTAATCATATTACTTTTGAGGGTGTGAGCAGATACCCATTCTAAAGGAAATGGCTACATTGAAGGGGGGGCTGGGTAGGGAGGGAACAACACAGCATATTTCTGTTTAGTCCCATAAGCAAACCCCCAGGTCACAACTGAATTACTACCAAGGACAGCTGACAGCAGCACACCAAAAATTCTCCAGTTCCTGTGCAGACAGATCTACCAGTCCTTATGACAGACATTTTACCCAAATACTATCACTTCACCTTCATCATCCACAACAGAGGTGCCTATCCAGGCTCTGATCTGATTGTTAATTCTTAAGAATACCAATAGAATATAATCTAAAAAATATTGACTACAATAGAGCATTAAAATACAAAAAAATATTTAGAATTTAATTCTGCAATATGTAGCACATTCCTACTATTTCTGTTTCCTAGTTGTTAATTCTTAAGATAACAGATGATTTAAACATTAATGAATATGAGCTCTATGCTGTTCTTCACTCCTATTAGTCTCTTACCAGTAAAGTTTTTGTGTGACTTAGATTCATGGCTCAAGAACTTGTTGGCTTTATTTTCACGTGTCTCATCAACACACTGTTCGTTATTGCTATTTGGCAGGATATTGCTGGAGGTCTTCTGTGGAGTTTCAAGTTTCTTAGGAGTAACTGTCTTTGATTCCAAGGCTTCATTAACCAGGAAGACTGACCTATTAGTGTCACAAGGACTGGATGCTGATGTATCATCTTGTAAGCCATCTATTGTTTTTATTTGTAAAGCTGATGAAAAGGTTCTCAAAGGCTTTGCAGCAGAAATTTGCTTATTCCCAAATGAATCTGACGTAACAGCATCATTTCCACTACTCTTTATTTCATCAGATTCTAACAAACCAAACTCCCCTTTTTCTCTACCATGGTGTAGCTGTGGGCTTTGCAGAGGTTCTTTACCTGTGCTGGATGAGAACCTCACTTGTTTTAGTTTTTCCAGTGAAATTTGTGTGGAGTCTTCCACTTCTTCCATAAGAGAGTTCTTCTCAGCTTCTCCTTCAAAAATAGTTGCAGTAGGAATAACATTCTTTTTCTGAACATCTAACATCTGACTAACACGAACTTCTGACTCAGTGGAACTTGAACTTGAACTGCGCTTCAGAATGCCCCTGGGCAGCGTACCAGTGCCATTAATCCTCTCAGTCTGTTTGGGTGGTTTTGGAACAAAGTCTTCCTTTTGTGACACAGGATCTGTTGCTTTGTGAATAAATTTTCTAGCTTTTGGGACAGGACGCTTAACTAGTCCTTTCTGTGATTCATCAACAGGTTCTACAGAAGGCTTTTTATGTTTCCCTGTTTCATCATTTTGTAAGTTTGGTTTAGGTTGGCTCGGTGATTCATCAGTAGGTTCCACAGAAGGCTTTTTATGTGTCTCTGTTTCATCATTTTGTAAGTTTGGTTTAGGTTGGCTCTCTTCTGAGAGTGACAAAATTTCTGTAAGACAGAGAGAAGAAATCATGAGTTTACATGACATTCATCTGCATAAACAGAAAGGTATGATTCAGTGCAGATCTAGAATGCAGTGATTATATTGGTTTATTAAAAACACCTGCATTAAAACACAGGAGTAAACTCAACATAGGTGTTGATTTCATTTGTACATAACAGGAATTTTTAACAGATGAAAATCCTGCAGTAATTTCTTATTCTAGAAATAGTAACTATTTGATGATTCCAAAGACAGAGAGCACACCAAATTTTTGATCAGCATTACTCCTGCAAGGGACAAACTTTGCAGAGAAGGGTGACTTCTGAATATGCATCCACCTCTTCAGGTTCAGAATATAAACAGTGACCTACAGAAATGGAAACAGGCTATTTCCACATTCATATGGAACAAGGTAAGATGCAGAAGTGATCTCCCAGTAAGGAGACAAAATTCTTTTTTATTCCTAATGTGCAAGTCTTGCTTTTTCCTGTTGGCAAGCTTCATAACAGAGACAGGAGAGTAATTTCTACATATGAGCTTCTAAATTACAACTTCAAATGCCTGTATTGTGACATATCATCACTCATCTACTTGCTTGCAGAGAATATTGCAGGAAAGGGAGTATTTGAAAATAAACAGCTCTGAGAAAACAAAGGAAAAAAATAAAGATCAAAGAGTTAAGGCTTCTTCTGTTCAGCCAATAGCAGCAATGACTGGAAGGTCGTAAAGGCAGCTATGCCAAATTCAAGGAAATTTCTCTGTTCTCTTAACAGCAATTCAGGACAAACAGCCCTCTCAGATGGAGTGCTTAATACTGACTAGAACTGTGAGTAAAAGAAAGGAAACAAAAACCATTTACTCATGTAAACAGCCATTTCCTGAGTACATTCATGTTTTTCATGGGGTTTGAAATTAACTAGTTGATAACTCCAAGTAGTTAAGACAAAACAGGTTTTGACATCTTACACAAAGAAGCAATGAAAGTAAAAATAATTTCCATATGAACCACTGAGAAATTCACAGTCATATGCTAAATATATATATTTACCCTTCTTTGATAGCTGAGGTAGAGTGGCTGGTCTGTTTTCTGATTCCCTGCTGTTCAAGTTATCACCTGATGCAGTGGAATTAAATGGATTTCTCCTTTGCTAAAAGAGGAATGAATATCATAATTGCAGTCAAACTGTTCTATCAGTACAGTCTTGACAAAATAAATGAAAGTGCAGTGATTTCCTCTGCCTCACTACCCTGTCAGCAAAGAATCTTGAAAGCATGCCTCCTAAATTGGATACTTGACAAAAAATCCTAAACAATATGAACAGGGTATTATCAGAAGTGCTAGCGATAGCCTCATCCTGTTCTTTTTGAAGTCACCAATAGAAGAGATAAGCCATCACTTAAAGACACTTGAAAATCCCAAGTTGTTGCAAGTTAAATAATTTTATCTTTACTTCTGTGACTTTAGAGATATTGGAACACAGCAAGACAATTTTTTTAAGTGGCTGAAACAATGTCAAGCATAGACAGCCACTGATTATAGCCATAACAGCATTTTAGCACTGAACTTTTAGTTCATTATCTCCCTCCAAACCAAAAAATACTCATTTTTTTCCAACTTACTAACTTTCTTCCTCAAATCTTTTATTATCTTTACCACTGAAGCAAAGAAACACACAAAATGTAAAAGATAACTTCTGCTATATTCAATACCAATCTTACCTTTACTGGTGAGACTGCTGCCTTCATAGGTCTTTCCTCTGGTTTGTCTAACATTGAGGTTATTGGTTTAGGACTGCAAAGAAAAAGCATATAACAACTTCAGCAAACAGGGCATTACTCTAAGCCTTTTTTCAAAAAGAAAAACAGAGATTTGTTTACACATACTTGAGTATAACCTCTTGGCACCTAACGTTTCCTATTTAGCCTGTTCTCATCAGATTTAGAAGTAAACCTTGTCCTTTCCATAGCAAGGGGATATTCTTGCTGCTTTGTTTCCTTGCAAAAGTTTATTTGCTTGTTAAAGAATTCAATACAGTTTCTACTTGGCATGATAGAAACTGTATTTTTGATATCATTTAGATTTTTGAGCAGGCTTTATGTAAATATAGCCACTCTCCAAACAATACCAGTGTTGCTGTCTCCATCCTTGTCCTACATTTCTACTTCTAGGGCTGAAATCAAAATGGAGAAAAGTTCCAAAATCTGACAAAAATAGAGTTTTGCAAAGCGTCCAAGTCAAAAAAAAAAAAATCAGAACCACCCCATCACTACTATAGTGACATGCCACAGATCACAACACATCCTCTCAGAGGTACAGCTTATAAACTATTCTTTGAATTAAGAGCTATAAAATCTGTGGTTTGATAGTGTAAGTGAAGTAAGTTATTATTTGTGATCTTGACTAAGTACAGCCTAAATAAGGGGAAATTTGAAACAGCTAGAAGAGACAGCTCCTACATTATAACAAGAAATATTTCATCTATTTGTGGAATGATGCCAGGTGGTTTTTTTTCCCAAACAATCAGATTTTTCTAATTTGAGTTTATCAAAACATCTCAGATATGAAAAAGCTTTTTTTTTTTTTAAGATGGAAATTAAATGTAGATTTAAATATCGTCTTCATATAACAACCACATTCAGTATCTTAACTTCATATAGAAAATGCTGGCATTAAGTCAACTTACATGCTTATGATTTTGGGGATGGGGAAAACAGTAAAAGGTAGGAAATATTATCCAGGTAAGAAATATGACCTCAGGCTAGGAAGAAAAGCAACTCCCACAGTTTCTTGCATTATAGATGTACAAGGACATTCCAGTACTGAATATTTCTTTGGTCAACGATCTTTGGGCACAGGTGAAAAGACTTTCAGATATTAACTGGTAAATAGCAGAGCCACAAGACGATGCTTTTGAGGACAGATGTGGTATCTCAGGATAGAGAAAACAGCTCCCAGCTCTCATCACGTCCCAGGTTCAAACAGGAGCTGCCTCTTCATGTGGACAAAGATCTCCCCACTTAGTTAACTGGCAACAGTCTGCCCCGCTGAGGAGAGAACAACTTTTCCATCTTCTCCAAGGTGCAGTTAACTTTGACGTTTACAAGAAAAGTCTGGCAGCCACCCTTGAAAGGCTACCGGCCTCTGGACTGCTAAGCATGTCCGAGAAGTGACATCACTCCCATTTTACAAATGGAAAAGCATCTTTACGGAGAAGCTAAGATGATACAGTAATAAGCAGCCTGAACATAAGGCTAGGAAAAAAATACCAGTTGTAATCTGAGCTAAACACTTCTATACCTCTTCCTTGCTCTTTTGGTTCAACGCTACCTTTAAGAAATATACCACCTTGCATTGTGATACAAACTTAAGGTATGAGCCGATCTTGTAAGGGAAACTGTCTCAGGGTTGAAAAAATAAACTGTTCTTATATTCCAACACTAACCGCAGCAGCCTCTTATATGCACACACCAGGTATAACATATTATCATTGTTCTTTTTATTCTTCTCTGATCTTAAATAAGAAAAAAGTATTCTAGTACGCAAAGAGCTCAATATTGCAACTTTCAATTTATTTTAAAAAAATATCATTCCACATTACAGTTTTTAACCTCAGTTCTAATACTTATTTTTAAAAGTCTGAAAACACATATATTTAAATAAACATTGTTCTGTTGAACTGGAGTTCATGCTCTTGCTTTTATAAGCACTTGAGTTTGTGGTTTTGTTTTCATGAGCACCTGTGTGCCCCTGCACTTTGTGTCTTATCTACAACATCTACTACCCAACAGGCCAAACATGTTTGGGTTTTTTTTAAGGTCTAGGACAAGAATACTTCAACCCTTCCCTCATTTTAAACAAGGAAAATACCTGTTAAGTACCCTGGGCTGCAAGATATCGATAAGATAATTCTTCAGTCTGCAGCTTTTACAGGTGAGGAGGTAACTTTCTCAGGTCTCATTGAACACACACACACACACACACAGAGAATCCCACCATATTTTAACGCAATGCTACTTCAGACTTACCATAGAATAATTAAAGAGTTGTTAATTTGGCCTTACATACTGAAAACCCCGCTCTAAAGAAAACATAAGGTAGAGGAAAAAACCCACACCCAGGATCCTATAACTAAGTTTCACAACAAAGGGTCTAAAAATATGAGTTTACCCTAAACCCATACAGACAGAAAAAACAAACCAACAGCTCACAGATATGCTTCATTCACAAGGCCAATCTAAGAGAGTGTATGAAGCCAAAATGGCAAATACACCCAGATTAAAAAATTCCTGCACTGCAATTCAGCAAAACAAAGTACTGAGAACCACAATGAAGGCCCAAGCTCCACACAGACTGGGTAGGAACCAGGACACAACAAAGCCAATGCAGGAACAAAGCTGGAAAAGGGGTTATAGATTTGAAGGCGTTGTCAATACAGTCTACTCAGAAACAGCCTGCTGTTCAAACAAATAAACTTTCCTGGGCTCATCCTGAAGGGTAGACAATCTGGTGCAAGTAAAGCTAGTGAGATTTAACAGTACTCCATAAAAATGTCCTTATCTAGGTATCCCAGCACCCCTATTATTCCAGAAAAGTTGCATGGATGTTAAGAATTAAGGCTTTTGTGGAGATTTTCACCTTACAGAGGTCTAGGACCCACACTTGTCACCTGTTTGATGTAGTCTAAGAATTTTTTCTAGCCAAGGGAAGAAAACAACCTACCAATCATAATTTGAAAGACAGAACACTTTTAACATTGCCTTTTTTTTTTGAGACTGAGCATATAGACAGACGGTATCACAGAACAGAGGTAATATTGACAGTCTGAGTCACACTATGGAAGCTGGTTCTGAGCAAGGTTACACCTTCAAAGACACCTCACACACCTGGCCTGTAAAAGCTCTGGTATGCAAGAAAAGTACCACAGTGGTACAACGCCCAAGAAAAAAATCGTTTATAGCTTCACTATTGAATTTAGATATCTGGGGTGTGGGGATGAAGACCACTATGCTAATTTTAAGAATATAGTTGTGGGCTGATTTACACCTAATATAGCAGCACCTTGACTCAACAGCAGTTGAATTGGCCCCAGGGCTGGATTTGACCCTCAGCAGTTTACAAACAGATCTACCAGACCTGGACTTTCTTCACATTCAGTAAGAATTGTTTTGGTTTAAGAATAGGATCCAGAACAAAAAAGTCCAAATAATTCATTATCACGTATCTTCTGGTCCCAATCCTCAGGTTAGCAGTTGTTCAGTTTATTCAAAGCCTGCAAGCCAGTGATGGCCTGAAGCCCACTCTTCAAGAAGGCAGGAAAAAACCCCCCAAACCTAAACCCCACAACTCCCACAAACCTACCCTTAACGTAACACTTTAAAATGTTTTAAAAGTCCAAGTGCTTGAACCACATGTAGCTTTTGGACACTAGAAGCCGTGAACTCACTTTACGCAATGCCAAGCTCCAGACTGATAACTCTGTTTCATCCTCTCAGTTCTAGCCATGTGAGACTACGGCATTTCAAGAGGAAGAGTCAATTAATTCCTTGCGGTTTTGCTATCCTAACAGCCAAACTAAATGTTTTTAGCATTCCTTTCCCTCCCCAGCTGGTAGGGTTATTGCTTTCCCAGCACTGTGTTCTCAATTCCTGACCAGCTCCTGCCATTAGAGACAGGCCTACAGCCATGTCAGAACAGTTTCTTTCAAAGTCCAGTATCAAGAGAACAGAAATAGGAGTATTTTAAAAACATATGGTGCCTCCTGCAATTTCCCACATGCAGTGTTGTGTAGACTCATCTCAGTCATCATGAAATAAGCCCATATTGAATTCATAAGCAATGAACTGCACATAGTCCTACCACATTTGCTTGCTTCAGCTTTTGACATTTTAGAAGCAAATAATCTGAGACATCTGGTAGATGAGGGAAAGGCTGTGGATGTTGTCTACCTGGACTTCAGCAAAGCCTTTGACACAGTCTCCCATAGCATTCTCCTGGAGAAGCTGGCAGTTCATGGCCTAGATGGATGTACTCTTCTCTGGGTTAAAAACTGGCTGGATGGCCGAGCCCAGAGAGTCGTGGTGAATGGAGCTAAATCCAGTTGGCGGCCGGTCACAAGCAGTGTCCCCCAGGGCTCAGTTCTAGGGCCAGTCTTGTTTAATATCTTTATCAATGACTTGGATGAGGGGATTGAGTGTGCCCTCAGTAAATTTGCAGACAACACCAAACTGGGTGGTAGTGTTGATCTGCTTGAGGGGAGGAGGGCTCTGCAGAGAGACCTGGACAGGCTGGATCGATGGGCTGAGGCCAACTGTATGAGGTTCAATAAGGTCAAGTGCCAGGTCCTGCGCTTTGGTCACAACAACCCCATGCAGCGCTACAGGCTTGGGGAAGAGTGGCTGGAAAGCTGCCTGGTGGAAAAGGACCTGGGGGTACTGGTTGACAGA
>NW_009258388.1:1483303-1490993 GCF_000687185.1 Egretta garzetta
TGCTCAGGGACATGGTTTAGTGGTGGGATGTCAGGGTTAGGTTAAAGGTTGGACTCGATGATCTCAAAGGTCTTTTCCAACCAAAGTGATTCTATGATCTAATCAAGTATTTATGCAAATAAAGCGTCCTGCCCACATATTATAGATCACTTCGTAAGGTCCACTTCCAACTGTCTCACAAATCCTGGACTGTGCGAGCTTGCTTTAGAGGGAAGATCTTGAGCTACCTGTGAGAGTATGAGCATACATGAACAAGGCACACAGGCTGATTAATTTCTGGCACAGCTTGGAGCAAAGGGCAGGAGAGGGTCCTGGGCAATAATTATCAAGCTCACATGGCTGTGACCTGAAATAAGCCATCAAATCACCTCAAGTTAAAGACCACTATCAAGTTGCTCATATTCTAAGCAATTGTCTATATGTTCTTAAACCTCTTTATGTTATATATTTTTGAAGAGGCTGCCCTGGCAGTTTATGAAATGTATTACTCTTTATCAGTCACACACAATTTGGGGAGTTGTAATGGTAAGAATAACATTACAAGGCTGTCCTCCTTTTAAAGTATCATCAGCTTTTCCTGATGTGCAAGATGACATGCAAAATATTCTAAAAGACATATTAAACAGCAGCATGTCTTGTGCTGTCCATAAAGAAATAACTCCACAATAATCTCCTGAAGGTAAAAGCCACCTGTTAAAAAACTACAACCAATAACAACTAACACTGTCAGCATTAACTCCCCCCCCTCCAAGTTGGCTAATAAGCTGCTTCTTGTGATAAGCAACCTTTATCATCCTTACTGTACAACTTGATTTTTTGGGAAGTCTGTAATAGAGCAGTTTATTCGACCTTTTTCAGCACGATTTCAGACATGGGTAAGACAAATACCCCTTTGAGTTCACTGATAACGATATGCAAAGGATAAGAAAGACCAGTAATGCAAGCCAGAGTTGTTAAGACTTACACCAACCTTTGGTGCCATTCATCGTGAACGTGCATGCCCAGTTTGCAGACCACGAAAGTGAAAGATTCAACTGCTACTAGATACTGTACAAATGCATAGTAGGAGACAAGCCTTGCTGCAAAGAAAAAACAGGTGATGTACAGAGAAGGACTTGGAAGACAGACAAGAAAGTGAAAGGTTACAGAGCTGATCAATGGCACAACCAGAAGTAAAACAGTCATCCTAAGAGGTAATTCTGGCTCTTACCTCACCCTGTTCGCTGAAAACACAAACAATAGCTATCTGTTTTACACCCTGGTTCTTGTTTCCTTAATGGTGTTGAGGAATCTGGCCAGTTAAAGACATTTCATTTCCACCTGCTGTCACCCTAGCTAAGAGAGCAGCACCTCCCTTTTCAAACACAAGCTTTTTGAAAGCTTTTCACACAGCCAATAAATTACTATACGTAGGTATTTTAAAGAGAAGACACATCTCTCTCTCTCTCTCAGAAATCAACTCAGGATATTTCAAAGCAAAATGGAGCTGTTTGGGGTGTTTACAGACTTGAGATAGAGTGATTTAATACAAAATCCTCTGTGGTTCAGAAACTACTTATTATCCAGCTTTCCTGAAACAACTATAACCATTCAGGCATATCTAAGCTGCCTGTCTTGCCTTGCTCTCAATGGAACCCTCTCCCTTCCAGAAAGACATTCATTTTTCTTGATAGAATCTGACTTATTTTCTGCAAGTATCCAAAGATTCTGGTTCTTTCTACCTGAAATATGTTTGGTCTCCTTAAAAAGTCTCAGAGGTCTCAAACTGTGCACCCAAAAGTCTGGAAAATTCTAAAGAGCAATTTCACAGTCTCTTTATTTGTTGTATGATCCAAGTTTAAAATTCAGGCTGAATTGATAGTCTGGTCTCATTAAGTGACTGAATGAAGAGGCGCAGAGGTTATTGTCCCCCTATTACTAACTGCAGAGGTCTGACCATGGCCAGCCATTCTAACCAGAGAATCCTGGTCTCACTTCTGGGAGCCAAACTAAATTGTGACGTGACAACGTGTATGGGACCATTCTATACACCACTGATAACTTTTTCCTTGAAGAGGTAAACCAAAGATTGTTCTGCATTCAAATGAAGAACAAACAACAATGCATGACTATGATTTGTCAACTTTCAGAAGCATGGATTCCTTGGGCAACTCTGAGGAAACATTTGGTGACATTTGAAATAAGAGGCAAGTGCAATATTTTGGATGGAACTTACAGCTCACAAGTTTCACCAGTCCCAATATATATGTACTAAGCGCAATTAAACAGACAGCTTACCTCAAACTAGATTTCAGTGGTTCTTCTTCTTCCTGATGTTCCACAATGCCATGTAGTTCTGGTGGCACAAAGACTTCTTTATTAACATTGCTCACCCAGCTGTTCTTTGCTTTGTTTGATTTGTTCTGACTCACTTCAGCTAAAACATGAAACAAGAATATTGTTGTCTCCCATATGTTCATACGGGATTTCTTAAGAAGGGAATACTTGTATTTGCATTTAGTCCTACAGCTATTTCAAAAGGCCACGATACTTGAATGGTGTATAGAAGCAGATCTGGTGCCTTCTAAAGAATATTTTTTTAATGCTACTAGAAATGTCACATACTGCTCTGAATACTTCACTCTACTAATCCAGGTATAACTGCTTTAAGCCTTACAGTGATCCTAAATGGAGAAGTTTTCTACAACAACCCTGGTAAAGACTGATCCTGTGGCTCTTGTAGCTAGAGAAACATCAAAAATTCAACCTTGGTGTTCTGAGGAAACAAAAACAGTTAAACCATAGGAAACTGAAAATAGTCGAAGTTCTGTTAATCAAGTCAATTATTCCCTTCCTATAGCAGTAAACTGGAAGTTGGTCATAACTCTCATTTAAGCAGGTAGCTAATCCTTTATGGATAGAATTACCATAAGAAGTTAAGAAGGTAAGTATAAAAAACCCAACCAAATAAAAAGCCCCACCTTATTCAGCAAATGCAAATACATTTGGTTTTCTTTCTGGGGTGGGACAGAATCCTATTCTGATAACCCCTTTCAGAGTCAAAACATTAGTTTACATTATTTCCTCTACTGTTTTTTACAGTTCTCCAACAGTTTAGAAATTAAGAACTTCTTAGTGTGCAAAAATAAGCAAAATTTTTATTCTCATTTTTGCTATGCGTAACTGCAAGCAAAAATATCTTGACATCTAATGAGTCATTGAAACGAAACAATTGCACACAGTTCTGAATGTATCAGTATGCCCCTTTGTTCAAGTAACAAGATTGGGAATAATTAAACTTCCTTTAAGATAATATGGCTTTAAGTACTTTCCTTTAAGCTATAAGTTACTGTAAAATTCAGCTAGAATTTTACAGCTAATTTTCATAACTTTCAAGTCCAAAACCAGCCAAAGCCACAAACATTCCACACTAACCACTTGTGATTTTTTCCGTTTCAGGCCTTTTCTGGTTAACTTAAAACCCCAAAACCATCACACAGTAACCTCAAACTGACTAAACTGCCATTACCCAAACTCATCTCTGGGAATATAGGAATTGAGAAGGTATAACATTGCAGGATTAGACAGAGTAAAACAAGGCTAAATTGTAGTTACAAAACCTATAGAAAGTAGCAAGCTGTGGTCCGTCCACAGTGTTGACAGAAGTACTTTATTTCCTTCACTAGCACACAGCAAAATCCCTTAATAGAACTTAAAAAAAATAAAGGCTGCAAATTACAGTACAATCTGATGACAATTGTAAGAGCCTTGCCCTTCTAATTCAAAAGGATTTGGCAGAACTAGAGGAGATTAAGAGGGGATGGGGGTCAATTTTTCTGAGAAACAAAATAGATTTCTGTACAGAGAATGACAAAATAGACCAGGACTGTTCAGATTAGAAAGTCAGATGCTGAGATATTTATAACAGAAGTCTATAAAATCCTTTATACTGTATTATGTATGTTTTTGTGAATATAGATCGACTGTTCACATTCTCTCCCAGAGACAATGTTAATGGTGATCAATTCAAAAGCAGAAAAGGGAATGGTCACTTCTTATGTGAAAAACCTTCATTTTAAAATAGGTCATGACAGGACATGGTGAATGTTAAAGAGGCATGGCTTTAAAGAACTTCTTGAACAAATTAATTGGGAAAAAAATAATCCGGAAACACTGCCTCTATTTCAAAAAAAGTCTGAGGTACAATTTGCTGCAGGCTGGTCCTGGTCTTTGAGCCTACATATGCTTCCAGGCACTCTCAGAGGCAGGGTGCTGGGGAGATGAGCTTTTGGTCTGGTCCAGTAGAGCAGCTCTTATGTTCTACTCTTTTAGTTTGTTTCTCTCCAAACAAAACACTGTATTTACTTCTGATGTTAAACACAATGCATTATCTTCCCACATTCTGATTTTTTTAAATAAGAGTTTCAGAATATAATAGTTATTATCAAGCGAGCACCAAGCTTGTCGACATTACTCAAGTTACAGACAATATACTGCTACCTATCTGTACTACTAAATTAATGTCTGCAACTGTTACCTGGCACATGAACACAGTTGGCTTTAGCAAACCTTTCTGATAGATCATTTGAGGGCACCCACCATGATGTGGGGAATGGTGGGTACATTGAAAGGGAACATGGACACAGGATGCCAGTTCTAGCTGCCAGAGCTGCTAGCACATAGATTTCAGTAGTTATAACCACTAACTCTAGCTCATGGTGTTTACTATTTCAAATCAACTTGAAATATCTTTGGTCTCCTTAAAAATAAAATAAAAAAAAAATTAAACCTCAGAGGCCTCAAACTGAGTACCCAAAAGCTTGGAAATGCATACTAAAGAGCAACTTCCTCAATCTCTGATTCTTTGCATGTTCCAGGGTAGCTCACAGGGCCTCCAACATGGAAATGAGGACACAGTCCAGGAGTGCAGAGGGCTTTTAGTCCCACACATAAACACAAGCCAGCCCCTCCTGTTAGTAGTCATCACACAGAATTCTGTCTTTAATACAAAGCATTGGGAGAGAAGGCAGCTTACATTGTAAACTACATGGGAAATCTCTCTTTTGCATCATTTCTCCTTGTAGAGATACTAATATTATTCTTGTATTTCACAGACAGCAGTGTTTGAGGTTAGCTAAGAGCCAGCCTTTCCAAAATAAAATATAAACATAATGCTTACCAAGAGTGGCAGGCTTCCGTCGCATGGAAGCTCTAATAATATCTGCTCCATGTATCTTATCTCTGTGCCTCTTTGACTTTGCTTCATAAAACCACTGCCCGCTCATATTCTTTAGTTGAATATCATCTTTGACTTTTTCTGGCAAATGTCTGGGGAGGGAAAAAAAAAAAAAGAATAAATGACATACACACACAATCTACTTACCTGTGTGAACATGCAAAAACTCAGATTTTTTTTGTTCGTGGGGGCTTTGCTATGATAAACTCTCAAGCAGAGACAACCCTGGAAAAGTCTCCAGTAACTGCAGATCTTGACTTTTTGCCTCCAAAGGCCAGATTTCCAAGATTAAAACCAAGAGAAGCTGGCAGGGCAGCATCAGAAATCTGTGCCGAAATTAATCTACGGCTGCTTTGGGGCTCAGAAGATGCCTTCTCAGGCTGTTTATATCGCACTACTTTACACATACATTCCAAAAGTGCACTGGAAAGTTGGTGCCATTTTTTCCATAGTTTACACAAAAATCCTTATATGAATACAATGAGTTACAAAGGAAGACAGCATCACGTGGAAGAAACAACAAAATAAGTTTGTGCAGTTTATTGATCTGCATGGCTCCATCATATGAACTGCAGATATTTTAAATACTGTGAAGCAAATTTTTAATAATTTGATTTCAGGCTCCAGGGTCACCCTGCTTTTACAAAGCACACTTTAACAGAATGAAGAGTTGCTGTCTGCAATTTGAGAGGTTGTTTTCTTTCTCGTTAGGTGTATAACACATTAGGCATATGCTTATACGTGGCCTGGAGACTAACCTGCAGACCAGGAAAGTTACTACACAGATTTAGAGAGTACTTAATAAAAAATAAAGTTAAGTCATGCTTCATCTGCATTCTCCATATATGTCCTTTCCTTCAGCAGACAAGCTAATAACAGAGCCCAAAGAAGAAATCAAAACAAATCAAGTTACTCAGAAACTTTGAGGCTAAACACAGTCCACATTGCTGTGGGATGGTGCTGTCTTCCACAGGCCTGATGGCTTATCGTAGAATGATTTGGGTTGGAAGGGACCTTTAAAGGTCATCTAATCCAACCCAAGGAAGTTCATGCCAGTTTTATATTGCTCATATGTTTAGGAGAAGGCACTTCTAATGCAATCAAGCAACTATGATGACAGTCCTTTTATTATAGGTTGCAGATTTGACTGTCAAGTACAGACAACCACTCACAGCAGAGAAAGGATATTGAGCCAGCCCCAAGCCTCGCACTAAGATAGGCCATTCTCACCTATCGCTCAGCCTCTCCTTCATCTAGAAATGAAAAGGCTTATTTGAATGCATCAGCTGTATGAGAATTTGAATACCTAAAGTTCTTTTTGAAAGTACTGTCAACAGTGAGTCCCTACTAGGTGCGTAAACAACTTCTCTGCCTTGAATCAGCTATACACAGTTGAGGCTGCCAGGAATTGAGGTGACCACGGGCATTTTTAATGCCAAGATGCAACAGTCCACAGCATTACTGGGCCATTTAAAGACGTCCCTCTTGCTTATAACTCTGTGCTTCTCTAAGAGTAGGTGAGCCTGCTTTAGCAGGGGGGTTGGACTAGATGATCTCCTGAGGTCCCTTCCGACCCCTAAGCTTCTGTGTGTGAAAGTTACTACACAGATTTAGAGAGTACTTAATAAAAAATAAAGTTAAGTCATGCTTCATCTGCATTCTCCATATATGTCCTTTCCTTCAGCAGACAAGCTAATAACAGAGCCCAAAGAAGAAATCAAAACAAATCAAGTTACTCAGAAACTTTGAGGCTAAACACAGTCCACATTGCTGTGGGATGGTGCTGTCTTCCACAGGCCTGATGGCTGATCATAGAATGATTTGGATTGGAAGGGACCTTTAAAGGTCATCTAATCCAACCCAAGGAAGTTCATGCCAGTTTTATATTGCTCATATGTTTAGGAGAAGGCACTTCTAATGCAATCAAGCAACTATGATGACAGTCCTTTTATTATAGGTTGCAGATTTGACTGTCAAGTACAGACAACCACTCACAGCAGAGAAAGGATATTGAGCCAGCCCCAAGCCTCGCACTAAGATAGGCCATTCTCACCTATCGCTCAGCCTCTCCTTCATCTAGAAATGAAAAGGCTTATTTGAATGCATCAGCTGTATGAGAATTTGAATACCTAAAGATCTTTTTGAAAGTACTGTCAACAGTGAGTCCCTACTAGGTGCGTAAACAACTTCTCTGCCTTGAATCAGCTATACACAGTTGAGGCTGCCAGGAATTGAGGTGACCACGGGCATTTTTAATGCCAAGATGCAACAGTCCACAGCATTACTGGGCCATTTAAAGACGTCCCTCTTGCTTATAACTCTGTGCTTCTCTAAGAGCCAAAATACCCACTTCTCATATGCTGCAGGTCTTCCAAGCTGAAGCAGGAACACAGCAGTAGCTTCCCTCTGTCCTCAAGCAAATATATTACACAGGTATGAGCCAACTCCTCACTGCTCAGCCAGTTTATGAACACA
>NW_009258388.1:1491034-1503669 GCF_000687185.1 Egretta garzetta
CCTTTCACCTTCTTTCCCATGCGGCATTTGTCTTCTCAGAACAGATGCTCCTTAGGGCTAGGGACTGGCTTTTCAGTTATTTGTACAGCCTGCAGGGCAGCAGAGCTCTGACCCCAGCTAGTGCTTCAGGGCAGTATGACAACACATGGTAAGGGAGGTTCTCTAGCGGGAAGGTACTGAGTCACAGGACAAGTATTCAATGTCCTCACCCTGTTTGATTCAACCCTTTTACCCAAGACACTGCTCACTCCTTTCCCCTTTGTGTTCAACCACTGAAACTAGGGTGTGGTAGGAGACCTTTACCAGTTAGCTCGGATCAATAAATCACTGTAGAAGTGGACAAGATCCCAGGCCTCTCAGCCGTGTCAGCTTACTTACCTGCTTGTTGGATTCTCAGATCTGCAACCGATCAGCTTAATATAAGCAGGACAGAGACAGAGGCACAGATTTGAAATGGCTCTAGACTCTCATTAAATGCAACCCAGGGCCAATGCAGCTGTCGTTTTGGCTAGAAAGGAGTGTCAGGCACCTTGCTCCCACCCCTGGCTTGCTGTCTATGGAAGTTAGAGGATCTTAACTCTACCAGCTCAACAGGCCTTCTAGACTTTGGGAGATAATTATCACAGAATTACAGAAACACAGAATGGAACGGGTTGGAAGGGACCTCAGGAGATCATCCAGTCCAAGCCCCCTGCTAAAGCAGGTTCACCTAGAGCAGGTTGCACAGGACATCATCCAGGCGGGTTTTGAGTATCTCCAAAGAAGGAGACCCCGCAACTGCCCTGGGCAGCCTGTGCCAGTGCTCTGTCACCCTCAAAGTAAAGAAGTTCTTCCTCATGTTCAACTGAAACCTCTTATGCCTCAATTTGTGCCCATTGCCCCTTGTCCTGTCGCTGGGCACCACTGTGAAGAGTCTGGTTCTGTCCTCGTGACATCCACCCTTAAGATATTTGTATGTGTTGATGAGATCCCCTCTCAGTCTTCTCTTCTTCAGGCTAAACAAGCCCAGCTCCCTCAGCCTTTCCTCATAGTAGAGATGCTCCAGTCCCCTCATCATCTTTGTTGCCCTCCTCTGGACTCTCTCTAGTAGTTCCTCAATTATGCTGCTAACAAAGGTAGAAGCTTGCTCTCAATTTACCCAGCAATTCCTTTACAAATGACCTGTCTGGCTGATCAGGCTTGTGTGGTAAGAAGTGACAGAAGCTCACAGCAGCTGACTTACAAACTACTTCTTTCGCCTTCTCTTCTCACCTTGATAGCACTTGACCTTTGGGAGCTTGGCTTACTCGTCTCTTCAAGAGAAGTATTTAGCCTTTTAGTCTTTTGAGAAATTAAGAGCAACATAAATATTAGAGCTATTCTCAGGCATTCCCCAGCCACAAAAAAAAAGAAGCAGATTTCCATTATCAGCAAGTCAATTAGGTCTAGATCTTGGCAGGGAAAAAAAGCTTTTAAGAAGCCTGCGTTCACCAACACATCCTAGACTTGCTGCAAAAACAGCTGCTGAGATTACAAATGGGAATTTTTACAATGCTACTTGAATTCTCAAGCTCTGCTATGAGCAGGCTGTAGCAGTAATATCAAACTGCTTGCACTGTGTGGGCCTGTTTCATTGCTAGGCATTAGATTTAGATTGAGGTTTACCTTGAAAGGAATTGTGGAGAAATCAGACTGCAGCCATGGTTTTCCACTGCTACATACACCTCCCAGCACACCGCAACAGGATCAGAAGCCAACACTTGATTCTGCGCCAGCTACCCAGTCAACAGAAAGGCTAACCAAGTTGTCATTACATGATTTTCCTCTCGGTGACCGAAGAACTAGTAGACATCCAGATTAAGATTCAGATTGCAGGCTCAGTTGCCAAGTTCGCAAATAGGAGAAAATATAATAATGGCTTTACAGATGATGTAAGCATGTATTCTGGAGTCCCTCAGCGGTCTGTTAAAATGCCAGTGAGCATATGCTGCAGTTTCCAGAGGGAAACAGCTAAATTTCACATAAAGCTAGTGCATGTTTCTTCTACAGGAACATTAAACTCAATAAAATGTAGGTACATAGTTAAAAGGAATTCACTCTAAAATCTGCTTTTAAAATAAGCCCAAGTTCTCCCATTACTTAATATGATTTTTCCTCTATCCCTAGGTGGAACACTTTTGATAGCAAGATGACAGATTTTTCATCCCACTAGGGCATTAAGTACATGCAGAATTACACTGAACGGGCATCCAAAGCAACTGCCAGGCACTCTGCAGGCAAACAGAAAATCTACGTGTATATTAATTGGGTTGTTTCTCCCCACCTCCAGAACACCTGATCATGGGCTAAATCACATGGTACAACTGTAAGGCAGGAAATCTGCTCTGATATAATCAGTGCCTGTCAACATTCCTATCAGCAAATCCAGAATGGTTTATCTAATGCTTTGCAGGCTGGTGTAATAGCTCATTGCATTTTGGGGCGATGACTTCTGTTTCTTTTTTTGAAACAGTACCTAGCAATACACACCTGTATCTAAAACTGCTCAGCTACATCTCTTCAGTGTCTCTTAATTCCTTCCCCATACTCCCTTTATTCATAGTCCATCTTACAAACCACCAGAGAATTTGCAAGATGTGACAATTGACAACTTAATAACTTCTTTTATTACCTTATTCCTCAATTGACAGCTTAAACTGACCTTTTCGGACAGGAGAGTCTGTGGTGCCGGCACATTCTGGCACTTCTTACGATAAACTAGAAAACTTTTAAATCAGGGTCTATGTTTGGCTTAAGGAGACAGATTCATTAGTGTCTCGCCCCCCCCGTCCCCATTCTGAACATATGAAAAAACCACCCTAGTGACCGATAGAAAAATAAAGGCTTTTTAAAGCCTGAGACCACCACCTTATCTACAAAATCACTTCCAAAACCTCTCTCCTGCAAATGAAATACCAAATGAGTAGAGAAGGTGGAAGGAGAGAGACTTCTAAGAATTTATCCTCACTTCTATTTGCTGCAAGCATAACAACAAACCCCAAACCAATAAAAAGACAACAAAGGATTTAGGTTCTGGGCCACCTTTTGAACACAGACAAGATAAACTTTTTGTAGCATCACTCATGCAAGAACAGGAGTAAAAGGATATTAGACCAGGCACTAAGAGTGTCAGACTTGCTGATTAGATTTTTTTTTTCCTTCTTTGAGGGTAGTAAAAAGCTATAAAAGGTTTACAAGGCAAAAGGAGTAACTGTTTAAACATTCGACTTCGCATGAGCATGCCTCTTTAGTCTGCACATATCTAAATAAGGTGTATAAAAAAGTCTGTTCTGGCATTTGTTAGAGAACTACACCCAAAACATTTTTAATGGGCAATTCCAAACTGGGAATACGGATTATTCCTTTTGGATGGCAGCTGCACTTTCAAAAAAATCAGTTACTGTTAAGCAATATCATTTTAAACTGATTGAGGGCTATACTAGGAAGAATAAAACAAACCAATGGGGTTATGCAACTTCTCCCCATCCTTACCATCATAATCCATCATCAGCAACACCTCTAATTCTTGCGTGTGGGGTCTCTTTGGATAGCGAGGTTTGGGGTATGTAGAAGTAGGTGCAGACATGAGAAAAAGGCAGTGTAGTTCTGTTTGTAGTCATGCATTTTCTTCCATTTTATGCCTATTCAGAGGTCTGAGTGTGTTAGGTCTGCTAACAATACCCTGATGAATTAATCTCAGCTACCATCTTGGGTTTGGATCCTTGGAGAATTAACTAGGCTATAGTCAGCACAAGTCTTCATGACTAACAAGGCAAACTGACATTTATTCTGAAGTCTGAAGGGAAGACAGACACATCCAGGCCTGGTGCATGAGAACGAATGAGCTACATCATGCTCGTAGGCATGAGACAAGTCAAATGATTTTGGAGAGGAATATGTGAAAGCAAGCAGCTCTGTTGCCTACTGAAATATGGTCTCCACCAGAATCTGGAGCCAAAACTATCATCCCAAGTCGTTTCATTTCTCCAACATCTCTCTTCTACTGTTTAGTTTGTCTGCTTGTTTTAAAGGATTTGCATAGAGGCTCCCCAATGGCCTCCCCTCCCTCTTCATACACAATCCAAGTAAACCCGCCATGAAAAACAAACAAACAACAAATGCTTCACAACAAAGGAACAGAAGAACAGTTATCCTGTGACAATACACCTTTGGTATTAGGGTCAGCCTGGACAGCAGCTCAAGACAACTTGAATCTGAGGAGGAGAGGTTGCTAGAAAGTCTGCACATTTGGTCACAGGATCTGCTCAAACACAGAGTTCCCAGTACTTTATAGGCTTTAAAAATAGGCCTATAAAACATAAAACCAGCCCTGATCAAATTACAACCTACAGGACACATACAAGCAACTGTGAGTGAGGAGAAGAGCCAGCATAATAGCTTTCTTCACACTATCAGCAAGGGCATCTCCAAGAAATTGACCCTGTGCAAAGAATAGGTTGTATTTTAGGATTTCAGGTGAGCTACAAATCAAGACTAATCTATTCTGAAGACAAAGGCTTCAGTTTGGCACTCAATTATACAACCCAGTCCCGGGCACAAACATGTGATAGATCTAACCAAGACAGTTTTTGTACTGAAAGGAAAACCAGACTTATTGCGGGAGTACTCAATTTAGACGTTTAAAAGCCTTATTAGTACCCACTTTTTCCCTTAAGCACATTCTCCTACCATACAAAATAAGCTCCATCCACCCTGCTTCACTAGCAGTTCCAACCAAGCATCGTCCAGTCAAATAAACCATCTGCTACTAGTAGACAAGGTAGCAATCCATAGTGGGAAGAAAAGGTACCAGCCCAGTTCCCAGTATGGTCCAATGCCGTGTCTGTTACCAAGACCAGTAAGTAGGTCTCTTCCTTAACCCCAGTTATCTCATCAGATTAAGATGATAACAGTCCTGCTTTTCTTACTGGCTCTTCACAAGGTGGGCTGAGACCAAAGTAGTTCACTGTTACTTTGGTCTGATGAACCTGGCAGAAATCACAGAGGATGCAGAAAAGCTTTCTGGGGGATATATTCCCCCTTATTTTTTTCTCTGTCCAGTGACAAATGGAAATTTAGGCAAAAAGAAAGGAGTTCACTCAGAATAGGGTAGGTTTGTTTTGTGTGGGCTTGTGGTTTGTTTTTTTTTTTTTTAAATATATCTCTGGAGAACAACCCTCAACCTCCCCACCACACCCACGGTCAGTTTTATGTCAGTTGGCTTTGTTTAAAAGCATAAATAATGGCATGCACATACAGCTAGGGAATAACATTGCTCTATTTCCTGAACAGTCTCTGTATATTGGAAAGTCACATTTGGTGCTAAGTGATGTCCATAAGGCTGAATTAATCCAGAAGACATGAGCCTGTCCTGCACAGCTGTACCTTATAGCCCAAAAAGGAATGTTCCTATCTGGGTGTATTTAGGTACTTACATACATCAGCAACTGTGAGTGCCGCTTGATACTTTGATTATTGAAATATCTCAGAAATTCTGCCCCATTACCACATTAAACCAAGCATTAAAAAAAAAAAAAAATAAAAATACATTTTTAAACTGCTAAAGCTAGATTAGAAAAAAAAATATAGACCAAGTTTCATTTATTTGAAAAAAAGATTGTTGCTGAATTGATGTGCTGGATCCTCTCTGATTTTGGCAATGGGAAATGCCTCTGAGCTGCTTTCATCTCATACAACCACTGCATAAAGCCAGGCAAAGGAAGGAAGGCATGGGCAGCAGGCAAGCACAGTCTTATCCTTGAGCTCCTTGGGGGGAGTACTCAGGCTGTTCACAGTGCAATTGGAGCTCTTTCTCCTTCAGCAGATCTGCCCAGCTAGAAAGAAATCAGTCAGCTAAGGGCATGAGGAAAGAGCTTACAGGACGTCCCTGGCTTGGCTGAAGGCAATCTCCAAGCACACGTTCTCATGTATGTATTTTGACCATCAACATATCATACTTACTAACAAGTTAGCCCGTTAAAAGTTAATCAGAAGACCCTGGTATGACCATTAGACACAGACATATGATTTCAGAACTAGTTATAAAAATAGCACGAGCTTCAGTTGATAACAATTAATTTCTATTTCTTCTATAATATGTCTGAGCAGTGTGTGAGAATAGATTTGCTGTTTGACAAGAGATACCAAGATATCTCAGTTTGAATTTTCAGCAGAAGAGTTCAAGCCACCTAATTCTTAGTCTCTTACAATAAGTCAACCCACATAGATTTTTTTCACTAAGGGTAGAGTTAATTTCAGATTAAAAAGCTTTGCTCACATTGTAAGCAAGCTCCTTGTTGACACAAATGTATAACCTAAAAATACAAGAATTATATATGCCGCAAAGAGAGTTTAGGTTTTTTAAATGTGTTTTTAAAATCAGCTCCATGAGGACTGTAGGCTTTATTTTCTTATTAGTCACTCTTGCTTATAACTAGACTAATTTGAGTCCACTGAGGTTTAAGGATAACATCAATACTCTGAGAAGAGCCTCAGAATCATGTTGCTAGAGGGGATGCTCTGACAGGATCTTAATGTATCCTTAGCTCTACATTTAGAGAAAGTTATTGTTATATTTGTGGCATCCCTGATCCAGAGCCCAAGCATGCTTTCAAAAAAATTCAGTGTGGATCAGAAGGGACGATGGCCAGCCCAAAAGACCTCAGTTAGACACACAAAGTGCCATCCTGTTCACTGCTCAGGACAGAATGCGGAGCACCCACAAACACGCTGTGCTCTTGCCCTGCCTGCAAGCCACACCTCTTTCATGTGTTTTTTTTCCATTCATTTACAGATGCTCAAACTTGCATCATGAAGTAGTGCAAATGATATATATTAAGGAGTTTATAAGAAAAATCAGGGGACAACTGGTGAAGTGAACATTTTTGCAGAGATTTAGCTTTAGAAAGAGTCCCTAGGTATTGTATGGCAATGACTAACTTTCAAATTATAACTTCATAATTTTGAAGTTATAATTGGTGCCTAGTTACCTAACTATGCATACACTACCAAGCCGCCACAATCATTTGAGTGGATATTGAGAACACATTCTGAAAAATCTCTAGAATGTTTGGAAGAAATACCCTGGAAGCAGATTAGGAAAAATGGCTAATTCTTTTCAGAAACGAGGAAGTTAGTTTTGACGGCACCTCTGAGGCAGCATTGCTAAACTCTTCAAGTTTAAAGGGCTGATTGAAGATAGAACTGGCACCCATGTTCAAAACCACCTCCACCAAAAACCTTGACTCTGTTAAGCACACCCTCAAACCTGCTACATCTAACAGAAAAGGATTTTATGAAGATTTTAAGAATGTATTCTGGTGACACTCATTGAATATCATTTTCACACTACAGTGGTAAGTCTGGTTCCCACAATGCCAATATTCAGCTCAACCCAGTATCTTAAATATATCCCATCCTAAGAAATGAAAAACAACACAAAAAAGCCTTCTTTCTGACAGCCTACACTATAAGGAAAACTGCCTTGAAAAGTGACTGAAGAGGGTATCTGTTAAAGCTGACCAGAATAAAAAAAAAAAAAACAACACACCCAACATTTACACTAGGGTTTCAACAGTCCCACTGAACATCATGAAAAACGTGGATGGGACACACAGCAGAATCAGACCCCTGAAGCTTTCTCTCTCTTTTTTTTGCAATGCCACACCAATGTATGTATTAAAGGGGTTTGGCACATGGCGCTCACCACCCACCACACAAACAACTCCACATCAGAATTTCCCTATCACTAGCCTACTTCAGTTTATACAAGGAGCAAACAATCCCTGGCACAGCCCACAACAGCATTGCCAGGAGGTTCTGCTGGGAAGGGCCGATAGCCACCACAGGGAACCCTGTCGCAAAGGCAACCACAACAGCTTGCTCCCTCAGACAGGCTGGTGCCGGGGGCGACTCACTCCACCGCAGAAGAAGCACCTAACCACAATCCAGAACTTCAGAAATATTTCTGTTCCATGTTACTGTCTGCAGAAGGGGCCTGAAACTATGTTAATTCTGAACTACACAGCTGTAAGAAGAGTTAGGGGCTATGCTGATGCTACTGCTGCGTAATTCAGTTATGTGCTTAGCCCACCCGTTTGTTCGATACCTGAAACCCAGCTGGAGCAGGGTATGTCAAAGATTCCTGGACAGGAATAAGGACAACAACAACAACAAAACCAAATAAGCCAGCAACATGATGAAAACCAGCTCCTAGTCTTGACAAGCTGTCACTCAGCTCCTCCGTTTCAGGCTGGTTTTCCCCTCCTCAGCAACACTGCCATTCAGGGGCTGGCAGCAGCTCCTGGGGCAATGAAGCAGAGAGAGGCATCTTTTTGCCCTAGGAATAAAGAAGGGTGCAATGTATTTTTATTTCCTTGCATCACACCCTCTTGTCATCTATGATTTCTTCATCACCCTCCTGTCCATGAGAAGAACATGTCAATATCCCCTTTCCTTTGGGACAGACCTCAGCAGAAGTCAAAGAGGAAGCATGCACGCTGTTCCCAAAACGATGCTGTTCTTAAAACTCTTAGCCCAATGAAGACCAACACAAGAGGAGCTGCAGGACAGGGCAAACACCTATTACAGCACTCAACAAACCAAGAATTACAGCAGGCTACCTGCATTGGCCAGTTGAATTGGCACAGTTTTACTAAAGACAGGCAATATTAGGAGCTGTTAGCAGAGAAGGGACTTCATCAGGTGATTTGTAAAATTCCACTAGGAAGTTGCTCAAAGAGGATTTTGTCATGTTACCAGTTTGTCCACGTTCCAGGAACATAGCACAGATTATTAGCACATCCTTCAAACCTCAGAATTTCTTCTAGAGGGAAAAAGATCACATTAAAAGACTTCCATTATAAACACATACAAACAACACTTTGTCAGGGTGTCATGTTTGCATGATGACATTTGATCCCAGTTCTTAGAATCTTCCAAATGTGCAAGGCTGTAGAATACAAACTAAAAATACTGCATCTCTTTGGCTGGAAATATAATTCAGGTAGTGTTTTAATATATAATAAGCAAGTTCCATGTGCCAGATATATGCAGAAAAATCAGTTTCAGATGTAAGCTTCCAGCTTCTCAGAAGTTATAATATTCAGAAACCAGAAAAGACATTTTATCATAAAAACAAACATGCTGATTACAGGCTGCTACAACCTGCAGTCCCTTGCATTTTCCACCACACCCTCTTGAACTTGAATTACAAATGGCAAAAGCGAAGTTATACAGACAAAAATACTTGTTGACAGCCCTTTCAGACCACTACTGAGAGCGGCTTTTTTGATTTTCTGTTCCAGGAAGGGTTCCTTTCCCCAGATACTGTTTTCAAACGCACACCTAAAAATTACTTTCCCTGAGCACTTTCAGACCTGGCACTGATGTACCATTCCAAGACTAAAGCCAGTGTTTTTCTACCTGCAATAAAGAAAAGAAAATGCCCATTCTGTTATGGCAAAGTCAGTTTTCTGCTTTTTGAAGCAGGAAACAAAACTATGTGGTGAAAACATTTCCTCCACAGGTTGCATTAAGGTAGTGGGAAAAAAAAAAAAAGAATTGGGAACATTCCATGTAATAACTTTCCCTTCAGTCTTTAGTGAAGCAAATGCCTTGAGAGGAGAAGCCCTTTTAACCAGGAGAAGCTACGGGTTTGCCCTTTATTGCTCTTAACACTCAACAGCATGCTGACCAAACAACCTCAAGCATGCTCAGCAAAATGAACACTGCTTTTGGGGCAAATGGCAGGCTGCTGTTTCATTGGCAAGTTAGAGTATGCCTACACAGAGGGCATTTGTCAAAAAAAAAATATTCCTCAGCAGAAGAAAAGCATCACAAATGCATGACAGTTGGAAAAATTTCAAAACATTTAAATAGGAAAAACATGTCTTCGTGAGGAACATCACAAGGAGGAAGAATCCTAGAGAAGATTACTGAACCAATGAGAGAAAATCCTGCCTTAGCAGAGACCTGTAAACATCTATTTGTGTTACAGCACTTTCACCTTTCAGCATCTGAGATTCCTTTTTTTCATTATTCGGCCACTTGCCATTTTGTGTACCCTGCAGTGGATACTTTCCTTCACCCTGAAAAAAAAAATATGCCTGACTACTAAAATGCTCATTTGAGCAGATATCTATCTGTATTAGCTGAAGCCACTGTTTGACTGCTATTTGTACGTGTGTGGATGGCATTCTCAAAGTCATCTGGGCAATGCTGCTTTCCATGCATACATCTCTATACATGGCAGTTACCCTAATAGTAGCTCTAGAAAAACCTCCCAGCACACAAAACACTCCAGAATAGCAACACATCGATCTGTCTGTGAAACCACAAAGAAAACAGGGAGCAATTTTCTGCTTTAGCCACGGATTGCAAGGACTTCTCTTGGCAATGGGGCATAGCGTTGGTACCTCCTCTGGACTGTAGCTCCAATGCTCCACATATTTGAGGTAAAACTTCATCACTCAGAGATATTGTTGACTGCATCCACACTGACTTTTTTGTTTGTTTGGGACACTAGTGCTCCTTTTGAACCAAATCTCCCCACTTACTACGCATTAGTTCAGCTTGCAGATGTTTTGATACTTGCAAGCTGCATCCTTTTCTGAGAAAACCAAGCCAGATGCCTATCAAGCCAGAAGTGTACCAGGTGTGCTTGGCCCCGTAGGGAATCGTAAGGGTCCAAATCAACAGTTAAGTCTTTTGGCCAGTAATGAATCATTTGTGTAGTAGAGACATTTCATCCAGAAACTATGCTAAATCTAGTCCAGAGTAAAAAATCTCCAAACCACATATACTGTGGAATTTGGGGCCTCAGCAACAACTGTTTTTATCTACTCCTATGCTCTGAGTAACTCAGAACATGAACTGTGTAGGTCTTCCCAGGACAACTCAGGGTGCTAGATCCCTTACCTGACTCTCTCTTCTTCAGCTCTTTTAAGCTCTGCATCCCGTTGCAGCACCTTCATTATTGCCTCTTGTTCCTCCTCTGTTAGGAAGCTTAGGTCAATCATCTTGTTATGTGTGTAGGGGCTGGTAAAGTATCCAGGAAATCTTAAATCCTGCTGAGGAAGACAGTCTTATAGTCCGCTTTAAAGGTATAGGAGAAGTCTTTTTCAGCAGGCACTGAGAAACCTGGACAAGATTACAGTCAGTGGTTTAAAGAGGCCCAAAAGTTGCTTTCTTGCAGTACAGCATGTGCATGCTTCCCTAGATGAGAGACTTTCGGGAAAGCGTTGCATTCCTGTTTGCCATCGTAATGATGTCTTCTCAGCTTGTCCTCTCAGCTCTGATTCCTGGAGTAACTTTCCTGGATTAAGTTCATTGACCCAGCATATCCAGTGTTTAAGAACAAACAAAATATCCCCTAAAAAAGAGACAAGGAAGGACAAGCTGTAATATCAGGGATCAGGGAAGTAGATTATGTATGCACTTATAATTAAAAGAAACAAGTTTTTCAGTGTGATTAAACTACTTCGTGAAGTACAAATGGTCACTTCAAGTCAAACCTGTTTTACAGACCTCTTGAATAAAGTGGCCACGAAAATGTATTCCTTTTCAGTAGGACAACTCACACTCTAAAGCACAGAATCAAGTGTCATTCAAATTATACATTTTAAAATGAGTGCATTTTAAGTTGTACTTTAAGTCAGCAGAAAAATTTGGAGGAGAGGGGAGGGAAAAAAAAAAATAATCAAGAACACTTATCACATTCATTTAAAGTAAAAAAAAAAAGTGTAGTCACAAGTATTGACATTATATTCAAGAGCACACAAGAAATCTGTGCCTATGGCTATCATGCACAGCTAAGGAAGAGCCAGATAGCTCAGAAGAAAAACCCAATGCTGCTTGCAGCCCTGATTCACAGCAGAGCAGTGAACAGAGGAAGGCAGCTCAACATGCATCTGCAGTGTTCACCTTCTGCCAGCGTAGACTTGGATCACATGCAGGAACAATCTTCTCAAGGCCTAGAAATTGGGTTTTGTTTATTTAAAGAAAGATTGCCTGAACTCCAGGAACAGAAGACTTAAAAAAACAACCACTGGGACTAAAACTCACGAGCTTGCCATGCTGGTTTACTTATCATTAGCACATTTCTAGGACACCATTTTTGGCAAGTCACCAACCAAACAGAACAAAAGAACCTCCCATTAGGACAAACCATTGAACTTTTGGACCCTAATTCACTCCAACCAAACTGTGTGCCTTGCCCTCCACACCTGTCTTCCCACTCCAAGGCTTTAAAGGCTCCTTTCCTCTTTCAGGAGATCAGAAAGGCAACAGTCATCACAAGCCCTGGAGGAAAAGCCCCGAGGAAGCAGTCAGAACCCTGCCAAACGTAACATGTTGCAGCAGTGAGATGGGAGGAGGCTGGGAGTGTGTTAGAGGAATTTGTATGCTCCAGTTCAAGACGTAGGGAGCGTGTTCTCAGATTGGTGCAATGCCTCTTTCTGCAATGCCTCTTCCTGCAGGATTTTGTCTTCTATTCCTAACAAAAAATGTGTATCACTCATAAAAGCATCTAAATAAAAGCAACAGTTTTAAGAGATTATTTCCTCAGAATCCCCTCAAATGGGAATTCTGCAACAGACTTTTGAAAAAAATACTCTTTC
>NW_009258388.1:1503905-1518963 GCF_000687185.1 Egretta garzetta
TCTTTCCCCCAAAATATACAACACTCCTCACTGACAGGTCAGGCACCAGGTTTGCAAAGTCAAGTTTCTTACAGTAAACCTTTTAAACTTTATAGGAGCTGCTGTTAGCTGCTGGATGGAGTCAGAACTGCTGTCATTCTGACTAGTTACCTTGAGGTCAAGAGGAAAGGAACCACCTGAGTCATTTCCCTTTCCTTTGTACCAGCCCCTGCTTTGGGAAGGAAAGTCAGGGTATCTATGGTTGCTATAGGCTGCAATACAACTTAATTTACAAGATATAAATGAAACTTTTACTCAAAACAGTTTACCACTAACAGTGTATAATTATGTCAGGAATATGATCCCATGTAGGCCAAATCACTGTCCTACAGAACGTATGGAATAAATGCGGAATAATTTCCACATAACCATCTTCAGTATGTGGAATTAGAAGTCATGGGGTAACATGAACCTCACTGCTTTATCCAAACCAAACTGCATTTACAAGTAGTAATTTAAAATGCTGGTTTGTCTCTGGTTTATAGGCCATGGTTCCAGAGGACTATTCACTTACAAGGCAATCCCAACTGTCAAAAACAAAAAATCTCTTCTAGAAAAACCTCAGAGGAATAAAAGGGGGGAGGGGGAAGGCACAGGGAGTCAGCTGTATCTAGAGTTGAGATATCTCTTAGTGCCTCAGGGTTACAGCACCATGGATGTATTGAAGCCAGAGAAAAATAAATAAATAGCTTGAATTTAAGGTAAGTCTCAGAAGCATCCCTAGTGACAAACCTGGTGAGAGACAGAAGAGAAGCAGATGTAGTTATTGGACAGGTCTCTCCATTAGGCAGCCATCACCACAACCCTTTGGGTATGTGTGTGTCAGCCTTCGACCCTTGCAGTCTGACCCTGCCATCTGGCAGAGAAGATGCTGACATCGTATTGAGAATGCTGACATCGTATTGATCTAATGAGACCTAAAAAAAAAATAAATCATGCAACGAGTCATTGCGCTTGCTGCCCTGGCCACAGGGTTCAACCAGGAGATTAAAACAAGATATTGGCACTGGCACTTCAAAGGGAAACTGCATCTCTAAAGATAACAGCATTTCTTACAGATGTGGAAGGCAGCTGCAGCCAGGTTAATGCTTATCCCCCCTGCTTAAAAAAAAAAAAAAAATAAATAGCCCAACCACCTTCTGCATATGGTTATGTCCGGCTGCCATATTTATCTTCTCTCTGATTCTCATTGTGATTTTGCTCCATATGAGGTTGATATAATAGTATCTCAAATAACCTGCCATCTGCAACTTTATTTATATTTAGAAAATTACAGTTTTACAATTAGACAGAAGTAAAAAGTGCTTACTATAAGACTACCGACAAATGTAACAATCCTAAGTTTGTTGAGGATCTACAACAATACTCCTTCAGCTTAAGAACAGGTACGGATGCCCTTTTTGACTACCATGTAGAAACTTTTCACAACATCTGATACACCAGTCAGCATCCGCAGTGCTAATCCAACGCCCTGGAGGCTGGCTGAACGGCATTGCGCACAGCTGCCAGCAGGCACGTTGCAACCATAAAACTTTGTGTGATGATTTTGGCTGGGATAGAGTTAATGTTCCTCACAGAAGCTGGCATGGGGCTGTGTTTTGGATTTGTGCTGCAAACAGTGTTGATAACGCAGGGATGTTTTAGCTATCGCTGAGCAGGGCTTACACAGAGTCAAGGCCTCTTCTGTTTCTCACCCCAACCCACTATCGAGCAGCCTGAGGGGGGCACAAGAAGTTGGGAGGCGACACAGCTGGGACAGCTGACCCCAACTGACCAAAGGAGTGTTCCATACCATATGACATCATGCTCAGTATATAAAGCTGGAGGAAGAAGAAGAAATGGAGGGACATTTGGAGTGATGGCGTTTGTCTTCCCAAGTCACCGTTACGCGTGATGGAGCCCTGCTGTCCTGGAGATGGATGAGCCCCTGCCTGCCCACGGGAAGTAGTGAATGAATTCCTTGTTTTGCTTTGCTTGCACTCACGGCTTTTGCTTTCCCTATTAAACTGTCTTTATCTCAACCCACGAGTTTTCTCACTTTTACCCTTCCGCTTCTTTCCCCCATCCCACTGTGGGGGAGTGACTGAGCAGCTGTGTGGGGCTGAGTTGCTGGCTGGGGTTAAACCGTGACACCTTGACAGCTCAGAACTGCAATCATCAAGGACTTTTCTTGTAGATCAGGCAAGTTTCTTGCCTTGGGCCAATCAAGTCTATGAGAAAGGTATTGTAGGAATGATATCTTGCCATGTCTTTTTGTTTCAAGAAGGCTGAGGGACAAAATATTATATTGTCTATTAGATTCATTTAAAAATCTAAAAGAAATAGTTGGACAACATGTACAAAGCAAGCTGCAGGCCTCAGTGTCTCACAGTATTCAAATTAATAAAACTCATGGAAGCAGAACTTCTCCCTAGCTGACAGTTTGCAAGGGCTGAGCATCCACACAGGCTGTGGGAGCTCACTGCAAGCTGCACTGCTACAAAACTTCCTGGATACCATCACTCTGCAGAGCAGTTTCCGCAACTAAGGTTGCGCTTCCACTTTGTTTTCAATCAGGTGCAAGATACCAATACCATCTACCCTGGCAGACTCTTAACCATTTTTTTTTTTCCTGATAGATATCATACAATATGGTTCCACAGTTCACAAAGCTGTGTTTTGCTAAGTTAACATACTTACTATGTCTGGCTTAACTGGAGCACATTCTCCTCCCAGCTCTTCAGAGGAGGACCCTACATGAATTCTGAGCCACTCGCACTCATCCTGTATTCAGATTTACATGGCATCGTATTAGTTGGTTTTGCTGCCACCCTAGCTTATGATAAAAATCTTCCCCAGTCTTGAGTAGTGCAGCTGAGACCCTTTAAGTTCCCTTGCAAAGCTAACAACGTGATGCTTCAGTTAAGGCATGTCTGAGTACCTGAAAAACTGGCCCCTGATCTCACTGGATAAGCAATTGAAAAAACTAGCAACGATCAGCTGAGGGTTCCACTCCCCTTAACATGTATCACCTATATACTGCAATTTGTATCACATTTCACTATGACAACAAGTCTTCAGTCGCTGGAGCCATGCCAGTCACAAACTGAAAGCAGAGCAGTCTTTAGTCTCTACATAAATAAGAAGAAAACCTCTTTCTGTACTGGCCAATGTCATGAGACCCGCTGATACGAGTTGCTGCAAGTTTCTGCAAAAGATTGATAGCACTGATTCCAAGCACAGCCAGCAAAAACTGCTGGCTTAGAGTATAGCACCTGTTATAACACCTAAGGCTAATTAATTTTTTTTTTAATTGAAAAAATAAAATAAAATTAAAAAAAATCAATGTCTTCCTCCAAGTCACCCACTACCACCACCCCAAGCTCAGTTCTTTTAGTTTCTTTTTTGACAATTTTTTCTCCTAAAAGCCCCTATACCTGCCAAAAAGAACTGAGAGATCTCAACAGTTTGCCTGGTACCACTGCAAGTTCAATGGGAAGCTTTCCTTTGCCAGGAAAGTTTTCAGACCTAAGTTTCAAATAAGACTGAAAAATCCATATCAGACTGATTAAACAGAAATCAATAGAAATACCACATCGACTGATCTCTGGAGAAAGGCTGTCATGTGCTGTAGACCAACATTTGTGAGTCATGGCATATTTGGCATTATTTTTTTTCTTAAACCTTAAATTCAAGTGAAACCACAGAAAAATCTTCCCTTTCATAAAAGATTTCTAATCCCTGTAATAAACAGGAATCTGAAATTGTGTTTTATGTAACTCATGCATGAAAGCTTCTATGTTTTGGCAATAAAAGAAAGAAGACCCAAGATGTAGTTTCCCACACACACTCTTAAGCCGCTCATAACTTCCAAGCACTTTAGGCCAGGCACTCATCCAAAAATTTTCTCTTATAAAATTTTTCAAAACTTCTCAAGCAGTTATACACCTCAAATTCCTTTAAGTAAGGCTTTACATTTTTTTAGAACACAAGTCTGCCACCCCTGCTGCTTTCTCCCAAGTGCAAAAGGGGAATGTTAACTTGAATACTGCATTCCAAACATTATGAGATATTGCATTAAGAGGTACCACAGTCATAACTTAGATTTTGAAGTTTTTACTCAGTGTATACATATGGGATGTAACGAGGGAGAGGCAAAGAAGAGGTTGGAGTAGTTTGCCATGAATGACATGAAGTTCATCAACAGGATCAGAAAACAAACAGCAAAACCCCAGAGTCAGCCGTTCCATCCAAATCCATATGATTTCCTTCTGCATGCAGAAGCCTCATAATGCCCTAAATTTACATTGCAAAATTACTTTTCAAGTGCTTGGAAGCAGGAGACCTAAGCTGCTAGAGCTCTGCTCCAGAGAATCCATCTTGCAGCCAATGCCTTCTAGCAGGAGGAAGAAGGTGACAGCCAATCCTACACTCTTGGCTGCTTTCGCACCCTAATTTGCGCCAACTTCTTCAGTTGAACAATTACGCTGCAGGTCTGGCTGATCAGAGACTCTCATCTGTATACAATCTTCATCCCATAAAGCGTTCAATTACAAGAAACTATCAGCCCTTAAAAACAAGAGGGGTTGGTTTTATGCATTTGAAAGTTTCACATTTTCCTAACTTTATATCTTCACTGCCACAACGTATCAGCGCTAGCAACAAGGATGAGTTGAAAGTTCAGACACAAGGCAACAGGAAGCTGAGGAAGACAGATAAATGGAATTGTGTAATATAACAATTAGCATCTGCGGAGAAACTAATTCTCAGAAAAGATGTAACTAAGTTTGTCCTACACCCATGCTTCAGGAAATAATAATCCTTTATTTTCAAGCAAGGAAGCCAAGAACATCATCTGGAACAAAAAGAGCTTTGCAGAATTGGCCCCTATCACCCCGGGAGGTCACACTGTGACAGGACAAGGCGTAATGGTTTTAGACTAAAACGGGGTAGGTTTAGACTAGATATAAGGAAGAAATTCTTTCCAATGATGGTAGTAAAACACTGGAATGAGTTGCCCAGAGAGGTCGTGGAGGCCTCATCCCTGGGAACATTCAAGACCAGGTTGGATGGGGCTCTGAGCAACCTGATCTAGTTAAAGGTGTCCCTTCTCACTGCAGGGGGGCTGGACTAGGTGACCTCTAAAGGTCCCTTCCAACCCAAACCATTCTATGATTAGGCAGTAATAGTACCTCTGATTATGAGGCTTACAAGCTACAGCTTTGCAACAAAAACAAACAAACAAATCATCACACTCTCCTGAACAAATTTGATTCTCCACTGACATTTAAGGAGTACAGTCACAGCTAATTCAGCAGCATCCGAGGCTTAGAGAATATAATTTTTCTGTAAATACATGACGCAAATCCCATGAAGGGAGAACAGCTGATCAAGCTAAATACTAGCATTGACAAAAGCACAAATGGCTTAAGATGGTCATGAACATATTTGTGCACAAGATCAGAGGATTACGGATTTCACTTTAAGTAGTGAAGAAAGAAAAGCTATTAACTGTCAAGAGGGACTTAAGTCATCATCCAAAAGAGTTTTAAACATGGTTGCTTGCAATGGCAAGGACCTGAACTTAAAACAAACACAAGAAGGCCCGTTGTCATTTTAATTCTTGAAGGGACAGAAGGGAAAAGATCATCCAGTAAGATATGCATATCTGTAGCCAATCCAGCTCCTCTTTCAAGACGTGTTATCAGAGCATTTTCAAAATGATAACAGCTAAATGTACACAGCATATCATATATCCAACAGTCCCAGAGATTAACTTAGAGAACAGTATTTGCCAACATGTACGTTTAGTCAGTGGGAGGTAGAGAAGTTCTTATCAAGCTGGCTGTGAAGTGGAGGGTGTTGGTGGAACAGGGATCTTTGCAGAAGTGGGGGATATCTATAATAAGGCAACACTGAAGCTGCTCTTACAAACACAGCAATGCCTTTATTTTGTTCCAGTACATGTTTGCATGTGCAATATTCATGACAATACAGTTAAGGGAAAGAATTGATTTACCTGCAATTATAGGACCAGATAACTACTCAAAACAGCCTCAATGGGGAAAAAAAATTAAAAATATCTACACAACAGGCCTTGCTCACACCTCACCCTTCCTCAACAGTACCAAACTGATCCCTGTTGGTTTTGACCTGCAAAATAGTTGCAATTTTAAAATATTCTCACTGACAGCCTTATATAATGATCTTCAGCCAGATGGAAGAAGAAGAAATGCAGCTAGAGCAATGCAAGCACTGAGAAAAAGTCCACTTGTTTCCCATAACATCTGCTTTGCTGGTCCACACGGGTCTGCCTGTGATTTCATTTTACTCTTGTTTGGTAAGAAGACCTTCATCACTTTGAAGACTATACAGGCAATTGTTCTGTTTTATACAAAACTTACTCTGAACAAGAGAGCAAAATGTTAATAACAGAAGTAAGAAGATAAAAGTTAACTACCGACAATGAGAAAAGAATAATTTGCTTTGGTTGTGGCCTAATCCCTCTAATCACATATGGCAGCTTGCCATTTCTTTTATAGGGCTTGGATATTGGCAGCAGTGCCTAAGAATGTCAATCTCTGTACCTGTTCTGGTATACAATCATTAGGCCAGTGGTTTCAAGAGGACATAGTCTCTGGAATAAGCTGTTCATAAATTAAAGAGAAGCTTCAGAGAAACGTGCCTACATTTTTCTTTTCCCTAGGACCACTGCTTGTCAGACTAACTATAGATGCCATGCCATTTATTTTACATTGCCATCAATATAAAACGATTTTTTAAAAAACCTGAATTTTGAAGCAGCTTCAAAATTACAGAGATTCCAGCATGTTAACATCAATAACATCCGCATATCTCATTATAAATTCTGAGGTTCTTCAAATCTAGTTGTATTTCCTTGCACATCATACCATTAGCACTTTGTTGTGGTTTCACCCCAGTAGGCACATCGTTTGAATTAATAATAGTTCATTTGCAGGAACTTCATTCTTCTAGTTGCTTTTGCAGGATGTTCATTTGTTCATTTTTGCAAATGTTCATTTGCAGGAACTTCATTCTTCTAGTTGCTAGTTCTTTTCCTCAAGAATTACAACACAAAGGGGGTAAGGGACTTGAAATACAGTAGTGAAGTTGGCTCAGTCCTCTAGATCTCCAAAGGCAGAGCACTGTCTATTGTGTAACAATTATTCTCATGTCCCTTTACAGAGGGACTAGACTCTCCCCAAAAGCTAAAGCGTGGGGGGCTCACAAGACTCCAACTCCCATTGTCACTTTCTCATTCTTCATGTGTCAGCATTGGCATTAGACCCACACAGGGTCCAGCTTAACAGTGGTTTTGTCTGGTCTGAAAACAGATTTAAGTAAAACACTACAACATTTAACAGAGATTGGAAGAAAACCGATCACTTGGTGGGAAGTTACCTCCTGACCATATATATGCTTATCTGGCTAGCTCTTTCCAAATGTTTTCCCAACAGAATTACTAGACAGATTCAAATCCTAGCTGGGAAGTTCCACAAGAAACAGCTAAAAGATTGCCCTCCCCCCTGCAAAACCTGACACTCATAATGCAAGTAATTGATTCACTCCTTAAAAAGGTTTTGTTAAGATGCCAATGGCTTCCTTTCATTTTACAGAACAGAAGTGCTCACCCTCTTCTTCTGGAGACTTGCCATCTCAAATGTACAGATTCAGTACAGAAGATAAACATGAGAAGAGGCCACCAACACCTCCCTTCCCTTCTCACAAAGTTTTATTGCAGAGTGGAAAACATGCCTGCTCTTTCTCTCAGCCCTAGTGTCCAATAGAGAACATTTGCATATAACCAGGAGATGCCAAACCCCTTTCCTTTTTTTCCCTTGCCCCATTCTTTCAAAAAAATATATCTGCTCTAGTTCGAGGTTTGGCATTGCCTGTGCTAGGCCAATGAGCATTGTTTCTTGATGCAAGTCAAACAGAAACATCTGTTCTGTACTAGGAAGTCCTAAAAAAAAAAAAAAAGAAAAGCAAACCAAAAATGATCAAAAGGCTAAAGTGGCAGAATTCCCCTAGGCAGACTGTGCTGCAAGAGTATACTTCTCCCTCATTCAGCTTAGGCTTTCCTTCACTTAGATGCTTGTACGTGAGAAATCCAAAAGAAACTTTCCCCAAAATATCAGAACAACAAGAGGTCTGTGCCCAGTTTCTAATTTACACATGCTACTGGAATTTCAAAAAAGCAACTAACCTTATATTCCTCTCCTGTTCATGTAAAAAAAATCCCAGATACTGTGAGCAGCTATAGCCCTCAGTATATCATAACTAGTGATTTACTTTACTTGGTTTTCTTCCTAGGCAGGTGTTCACAAAGTCTTCATTGTACTTGCAGGACATTTTCTACATTAATTCCCTTGATATGGATGGTCAAAGAGTAGTGCTGTGGAATTGATAAAAATTCCTATAGTTAAACATACTGTTCTTGGGTTTAGCAAATTTTATCCTTAAGCAGATCAAAGTTACAATGTTCCCAGTGTAGAGGTGTTGACAAGTTTATGTATTGGAGACTTCAGAGGAGCTATTCTACCTCTACTCTGCTTCCTTGCTTTCCTACTATTTAGCAAGTACTTGGGTACTTTTTAGCTAGGACTCTATTCTGGAAATTGTGCCACTCAAGAATGGAAGCATGCAAAACAGTGCAGCTAATTAAGAAGTATTTCCTATCAGTGGCTGCTGGGAAGTGACACACTTCCTGCATCTTGGTTAGATAACCTTTTCTATAAGAAAGCAAAGAACTGAGCTGCAGTTTGCACAGTCACTCTGTAGTTCTGACTCTTTGTTAATTCAGGTTTTCTAACAAGAGGACTTTACTAATTCGTGTTACAAACAGCAAACATGGGTGTGCATTCAAATACTTACTCAGACTAATGCTCACCCTGTTGGGCTGACAGCAAGGCATTTTGTAGAGCAGTTTCAGTCTCGGACACTAATTGGAAGACTCTTAAGTATACAGCTTCTGAAGAAACTTTCAAAAAGGTTAATTTCAAAGCCTGTCCACATGACATCTCTGGGTGATTTTTATCCCATTGTTATGGGAGTCCATTAGTCAGTATCTGTGGCATCCCTGTGAGTTTAAGAGTCCCCACTCTCACTCTTCTTTCGTATCAAGGCAATGAGCTAGTTGAGCAAGGACAGGCACCATCACTGGCAGACTGATTTTCCTCCACTATGTTTGTAGAACTAGGAACCTGTGAGTTAGTAAGTTGCACCCTTTTATGCATCACTTTGATCTGCTTTAAAGCACTGTCACAGCCAACTGCTCAGGTCACTGGTGATAGTACATTACCTCTTCAGGAGGATGCACAACATGGCTTTGTGGTACAGGTTGAGCACAAAACTGCCAAATCAAGAGGGCAACATTTGTGCCTCCCCTGAGGGAGGCCACTGATCTCAGCTTCACCAGAGCAGCTTTGCCTGTAACCCAGTACAAAACTGAGATCACACAGAACATTGTAAAAGGCACTCCACCGTTCTCAGACACAATTAACTATATAAACAAGTAGCTGCGGGAAACAAAATCATCCCTTACTTGTCTAAGGTAAGCAGCCCCCCTATTTTTCAGCTACCAACCTTGCTGTTATAACTATAGCTCTGTGGTTACTAGTGTGCACACAAGCCCTTTGGCTGTCCTCTCTTACAAGATAACTGATTAACCACTGACCTTAGACACTCACTTGTGCAAGCTGTTAAGGTTAAAATTACCCACCTAATAACTGATATAATCTGAAGGCCACTAAGAAAGCAAGGACCGGATCAATTGACGCAAGCTACAGTAACTGAGGCACACACCTATCCGAAAACAGGGCCTTACAGAGCATCCAATTACCAGCAGAAATCAGGTGCCAGAGGAAAGAGAATGTTCTTGAGGAGTCCTGCAGTCACAGAAACAATAAGCAAGCTAAGAAGGGAGGTGGGAGAAAAAAAGCACTTTGGCAGTTTCCAGGTAAGTTAAAAATCAAAATGGTTAAAAAAAAAAAAAGCTAGCCTACTGTCTGCAGATAGGACAGTCAGAATCAGGTCCCATCTCAGTCACCAGGTGTAACTTAACCTTTACAATGAAGTTTTTATTTTAGGGTTATTGCCATTATTTTAATACATACATTTTAAAAAGCTTACTCTAGCCGCCTAATTGGAATATTCCGTCTGATAGCTGGTTCATTCTGGCTAAGCTGAAACCAGCAAGCAGCAACGTCAGTCCTCCTTAATAGTGATATTAAATTGCACGAATAACAGGAAGTCTATCAGCCATGAAAACTTCACTCAACGAGATTGTTTGCACTGGCTGGGCTGGGCTACATCACGCAAAACCCAGTCTTTTGCCTGACTGGTACCAGTTTCACTGAATACTTATGGCCAGATCCAAACAGAGCACTCGGACACCGCAAAGCAAGGTGTGCTGTGATGCAAGGAGCCTAAAAGGGCAGGGTGAGAACTAAATCTGGTTGCTACACATGAGAACCGAGGAGCAGGGAGCAGTTTCTGCAGCAGCCTGAAGTTGCACTGGATGAGGTGTGGTGTCAAATCACACCACGTCAACAGGTTTTGCCCTACAAATGCTGCTGAATAGCACAGGGATAGGAAAGAAGAGGGAGGTTGTGACTGAAATTGTTTCTCAGACACAGGTAGAAAAATCAGGAGTTTAGAGTTTGAGAGGCTGGGGTTTGGAGTTTAATGCCTGTCCCTGAACAGGTATTTAGTTTTGCAGGAGTGGCTCATTCTTTAAGAGCATAGCTATGCAATGTGTTAGCTCTCTCTTGCCCAATGGCCACAACACATATTCAGGAAGCAGCCAAAACCAGAGTCCCCAAAACCACTTAACCCAAGAGAATTCACTCACACCCCCTTGTTTACCAAAAATATATGACAGTCTCTGAAGACTTCACTTGGTTCACTTTTAACCATTGCTATGGCTGCACTGCCAAGGATTAAACCCCTCATCTCACCACTATTAGTTTAAAGCAATGTCACAACCTTGCAAGCAGAAACAAGAACCCAGGTCTACTTTCTCTTAGTCAGGCCACCGCATGACAAATCAAGCTCACTCTCTCCCGACTTCACTCCTCACCCAGCCAGCCCTGCGTTCCTGGCTACACAGCAGTCCAGGTCTAGGAGGGCAGAGGGAAGAGGAGAGTAACCCCAGGGTATTAATTTTTAATCCAGGTCTCTTAATCTCCAGACAAGTACTCTAATCACTGTGAAACAAGACAAATTTAATGACATTTCCACTATCCCAGGCTTGAAAAAAAACAAACACCACCAACCCACAACTCAAAGAGCTACATACCCATGCAATACCCAGGTGGAATATAGGTGTGCTGCAAATTCAGCATGGTCAAAAATAAAAGACCATAACAGTTTCGTGTGGGCAGGACCAGAACAGAAGGTCAAGGGCTCACTACTTCTGGTTGTTAGATTTCTGCCTAGGACTTAGACACGTACCTCTTGCATACAGTGCCTAAAGTGCAATTACACAGGATTTTTGGACGCTTAATTTTTCATAACTGATGTCCTATTTTTAATGCTATTTTTTAATCACATAAGCCATTTAAATTCAGTAGAGAACAAAAGCATGGGGGTAGATTTTAACATCTAAAGAGCTGATGGGCTAAACCCATTTCTAACCCAGGAGTTCTTGAATATGCTGATCTACTTCTGGAGCTCTGGTCACATGGCTGAGATTACAGTCTAACTGTAGTCCATCCAGTGCAGAAGTAAATCACTGTCAATTTATCAACCAGTCAGAATCAGATCGTTAGTAACACTGGGCAAGCAATTTCATAAGGAGTTTACCAATACTCAGTTTGATCCTTTTGTAGAAAAAAAGCATCTGACAATGAGTCTAGAATAGGTTGTGCTAGTTACTCTGTAAAGAAGTATTTCCTTTGTTCTTACCTTTATTTTTATTTATAACACACACATATCGTATGGAAATAGACAGAGACAGAAACGCAGAATGTCCTTAGCTGGGAAAGACAAGAAAAAAATTGCTTTTAGAAGATTTACACTACAGAGGAAGAGGAATATAGCAAGACAGAGGAAAAACATTGTCAAGTTGGTCATTAATTTGGTGTATTCGCACAGGATACTGAGTGGGATTCAGTTAAAAGATAGTCTGGCATTATCGTCCAGATAAAGAGTGCCCTGGTTTGGGCTGGGATAGAGTTGATTTTCTTCCTAGTAGCTGGTACAGTGCTGTGTTTTAGATAAAATAAGAAGAGGGGAGAAATATTCTTTTCCTCCTCCTCACACATACATTGTGTCTTTCCCCTTGTGCTCTCAGTGCAATAAACCCTGTCAAGTTACATATAGCAAGGAAAGCTTATACCATGAAGTAAGAATCTAGCACAGCCAGTTGCTGTACCCAGGTGAATTGGAATGACTCCCGACCACAAGAATGAAGCATGAATAAGTCTGCTAAAATCAGCTGTCGCTCACGTTATGCCCAAATAAGCTGAAGAACTGGAGACTGCCAATACAGCAAATGCAACATGTTTTATAGTATGTCAAGCCAGTGATAAGTGTTCTGGCACTGGAAGATCAAACTGAGAAGCCTCCTTAAACTGACTTATGAGCAACCTAAATAAGATGACTTTAAATGCAAGAGGTGACGGACTTTGGGCACCAGAAGCTTTCCTACTTCTTTTAGCACTTAACTGTTAGTCAGCCATCCTGGATAAAGCGCACTTGCTGTGCAGAGAAACAAATTGTTTACCGTGGTGCAAAACAAGTCACTGTTGAATGAAGGCTGACTTTCATAGGACAGAACCATCACTTTTAATTAAAAAAAAAAATGAAAAAAAAAAATCAAACATTTTTTCCTACCAGGAGACTACAAATTACTTTTAAGTTTCTCTGCAAATAATATTTTAGTAGATTTTTGTTTGAAGTCTGTTCTATTCACCACTGGGAAAGCTGATTGCTTTCTGTCATGAGCGCAGGAAACACGATACACGGTAGAAAACACGTAATTCCATTGACTTCATCCCACTGTTTAGCCTCCTGGTTAAGCTTCTTTCCTAGATACAACAGTTAAAATTCCACCTTCTGTGCAAGGTTTTCTCCAAGTACTAAGTTGGAGCAGTACTTTCACCTGGGAATCTAGCAAGTGTCTCCTGCAGAATAACAGGAGTTTACTCCAGAGAATGTATCTGTCCATGGTCTCTACCCAGTGCTTTAGAGAAAAGACAAATTCACCTTTCTGGCATTTATTTTTGGGGGTAACAGAGTGTTTGTTTACTCTGGCCCTTGTCAGCATTAGTAAACAAGAACATAAACACCTAGTTCACTGAATTTTAAAAGCCTGACAGTGACACTGATAATACATGACCCTAGGATGCAAGAGATGCCAGAAGGAAATTTCTTTAACGAGAGACAGGTCCAATGACAGCTCCAGAAAATTCAAGAACGCACTTTGTAGCCAGAGGCCTGCCGCACCCATAAGGCAGATGCAGAGTACGCAAGATACTTATTATTTCCTTGCCTTAAACCCAGACACAAGCACACTAAAGTATGGTAATTGATAACAGTGCATAAGCATTTTCTAACATTGTAACACTACTAGTAGTATTTTATAACACAGCTATGCATAGGTATATAAAGAACACATAAGTGCAAATGGACAGAGACTTGCAGTATACCTTCCCAAACAGTGCACAGGAAAACACATGCAAGAAGTAAACACACACAAAGGGCGTGGAGTGGCCAGGGAAGATGTCAGGTGAAACTGAAATAAACCTGCAGAACAAAGAGGAGATATTTATTTTGAGATTATTCTGGTTCCATCAGGCATAAGAAAGATGCTTAGCAAAACTAGGGTAGAGTCTTACTCCCCAAAATAATGTGAACTATGTCAAAGGCAGATAAGAACACCCCATTTTCTTCCAGGGAGGCAGCAAGGTGCATGAAACACTAACAATAAAAAAAGAAACACTGTAATTTATGAAAATCACAAAACGCTCACTTCAATTCCAGCTTCTCTTGCCAAAGAGCTCCCAAGCGCTTTACCTCGGCAACTGAGACTATGAAGAATTGTAGTCATGAGCACTAAATACAGGGCATCAGCTCCATGGCATTGTATACACCTAGGTTTACTACCACTTACGGAGGTTAAGAACTGTTTGGAAAATCCAGTGATAATGACTGATGGTAATTAAGAACTAACAAATGGAAATCTGTATTGTTGATGTACATCAGTTTAGTAAAGTGGTTTGATTCATCAGTCTTTTAAACACTCCATCACAGAGAGCTGCAATTCTCTGATATACATAAACACATAAATATTTTGTGGCAACACTTTGATTGCAAGAAAATCAAGTTTCATTTCAGGGCATCCTGTCAGGCATGTTTTAAGTCCCCTCCCCTTACGCTTTTGAAAAAGTTCCGAAATACTTGTCCTTCCACTTCACAGTCTGTCCCCGGGTTTAAGTGACCTTTATGCTGCAACAGCAATCATATAAACAGATCCTTCTGCTCACACAGGAAAGGCACAACCGAGTGCGTTAGACTGTAGGGCCAGGTCCAGCTCCGCAAAGTGACTCCAGAGACAGCGTGGAAGATGCAATTATTTCAGTGTTTCGAAATGAAAGTGCCTGCTATTTACATGTAGGTCATTAACATCTCTCAACTGAGATCTAAGCGCCTTCTCTAAATAAAGAGAGCCCTTGTATTAAAGCAGGGCTGCACAGAAGCTAGGCACGGGTAGGTTTTTACAGCTACCCAGCGCTCAGCACCAGGCGGGAGCTCCCCTCAGCAGCACAGCGGTGTCTCCGCGCACGGCCCCCCCTGTGCAGCGGGGCGGCTGCAGCTCTTCACGCCGGCTCTCGAGGCCGGTTCTGAGGAAAGCCGCTGAGAAGCGGCGCTTCCCTCTGGCTGATAGCAGGGGCTGGGCAGGGGCGACACCGGTGAGATCTCCCCCTTCCTCAGGCGAACGGGCCCCGCAAGCTGACCGCAGCGAAGCCACTCCGGCGCGGAGCAGCCCCCCGCGCCGCCCGGCTGCCGAACACGG
>NW_009258388.1:1519181-1519614 GCF_000687185.1 Egretta garzetta
GCCGGAGCCGCGCTCGCCTTCGTGTCACCTGTGGCACCGAGAGGTTGTCCTCAGGGACCGAGGCTCTGTCCTGGGTGCAGCAGGAGCCTTCGGGGGCGGACTTAAGAGGGCTGTTCTGTGACAGAAGCTCGTGGAGGCGGGCTCGCTCCACAGCGGGAAGTGGCAGTCTCACATGGAAGCCCACGCAGGGAGTATCGGCGTGACTTGACTAGCTGCCTTGAGGTAAAACGATCAGTATTTCACTTTACCTGCTGATAGGCAGCCGCCTTGAGGTAAAACGATCAGTATTTCACTTTACCTGCTGATAGGCAGCCTAAGAGGTGTGAACACATGACCCTGTTTGCAGTAAAGATACAGGCAGCGATAACGGAGGTTTCAGTCATCTATTTGTCCAGGAAGCCGCTGCAAGTGCTTTTCTGTTTATTTAATGGCA
>NW_009258388.1:1519697-1522762 GCF_000687185.1 Egretta garzetta
GCCAAGGCACCAAGGTGACTTCTGAAGCTGGAGCCCCTCAGGGAGCAGGGTGGCAGCACCGCCCCCCTGTCATGTGGAGAGCTGTTGTGGTGGTATTTTCACGTTCTTTACGTTCTTTTCGCAGTGCTTGCTTTATATTTTAATTCTGTTTTGGGGCAACTGGAGGATTTCAGTCTCTGGAGTGCCTGGGAGCGGGGCCTGCTGTGCCCTGTGGGCAGCCCACAAGTCGCTTGCTCCGGTCACACTTGCAGGAGCCCAGTTCTAAATGCCTTCCCCACTGTGTTCCCAGCCTGAATCCATTCACTCCCCAAATCCTAGATCATCAGCACTGGCTTCCTGCTAACCATAACTACTTATGTTTCACCTCCTACTCAAACTTGTATATGGGGAAACAATTTTTAGAGAAAATTTAGTATACATGGCATAGGTATAAAGGTTTGGTAAATTACGTGTCTTCTCAATCTCATGTTTTTTATGTGTGGCTCTTCCCAGTGACAAAATTAGGGACTAGAGCATGCTTTATGCTCTATCCAGTAATATCCTGGCTTAATAGGCCTTTAATGAGGCTTCCATTCAGTACACAAGGATCAAAGTGAATTCGAGACTTTATGAAAGTTTAAAACTCGGTTTCTCCCCTCAATAACTTTCAATCAAGCATATATTATTCATATATCCTGTTTATTCATCCTAATGCAGCATACTAAGCTGTATCTATTCAAACCCTGTTCAGAACAGATCAAGAAACATGGTTTGGTACATTAATTAGAAGCGGGGGCCCTTTTGGCACTCTTGGTACATGGAACATATTTTTCCATTGTGTTAAACATCTCTTTTTTCCCCCTCTCACAGCAGTCCCAAAGAAGAAGAAGGCAGGCACGGGTAAAACTCTCCCTTTTTTGACCAGACGTGCTGTCTCATCTGGCAGCTGTGGGTACGCCTGGCCCCTGCTGGGTGGAGCCGGAACTGATGGGTCTGGTGTGACCATGGCCCAAACCGATTCCCCCTTTAATCGAGGATTTTGGACCCAAGCTTAGGGAAAAGCAGCTCCTTGCTGCTAGGAAGCTCCAGGTGGCAGAAGCCTCCAGCATCGTGACAAGTGGCAGCTGCGAAACTGCGCATGGGGTGCGTGCTGTGTCTGTAAAATCTGTGTGTGTTCTCTCCCACTCACATTTAGTTTAGTGATTTGTTCCTGGAACGGAATCAGGTGAAATCTGTGGGATTATGTATGCCAAGGGCTGCCCCAGCTCAGACCAGTTGCCAGTTCATAGCTTGAGCACTTACAGTACTGAAAATACCTGAATGACGTGCATGGTGAGGACCCTCAGGCTGATTCCTCAGTAGCTTCAGATGACAAGGGTCTGCAGCCAGTATACAGCCTGTCCCCACAGTGGCTCCTCACTGGTGTAGTGGATCTGAAGAAGCTGGGGCGGTTTGTGTAAGCATGGAGCAGCTGTTTTTAATGTGAATTGAGCCTGAGCACTCTCAAGGTGGCACCAAGAGGACCAAAGCCAGTGACAGAAGGAAGGGGCCTACCAACCCTCCTCTTAGTCTTCCCCACACGTAGCCAGAGAGTTGTTAAGCTCTCAGAACAATAAAAAGATATAAGCATGGTTTCGATTGCAGTACAACACAAAGTATTACGATGCCTTTAAGAAAAAAACCTGCAGGTATCCTTGTGTAGTGACATTCCTGTCAGATTCAGAAAGTGGATCACCTTTCTTCCTTCACCCCCTCATTCAACACGTCTTCCTCTCTTGCCGTTCTCCAAAGCAGAAAGGAAGTCATCCCACCTTCTCCCATTAAAGGAAAAACAAACGAGTGCTTCGGTGTGGTTACAGAACGACAGGTATTAGATGAAGATATGGTAGCTTCCAGTGAAGCAAGTCCACCTGATACCACTTCCCTTCCTCCAGCTTCATCCAGTCTGCTCTGAACACGCAGCCGCCCCCTGAGAATCACAGCTAACTCAGATGCCGCCGGTTTCAGTGCTGTAGTGGTATTTCCCTGGCTGGTGGCTTTGTCTGCATCACCCCTTGCTTTGCACCCTTCTGTTGGATCCTGGGCCCTGAAATCTTTTTTTTTTTTTTTCCCCTTTAAAACCTTCTGCACTGTTAGGTTATGTGATGAAGTGCTCTTCTCCACCCATGCAAAGGAAGGCAGAGGAGCAATGGTGGGTGGAGGAACCTGAGAAATACCCTGCCTGTTTGCTCCCAAGCCAGTGGCAGGGCTGTCAGCCCGCTGAAGACCCATCTCCACACACACGAAGTAGCACGGAGGCACAAGGGCAGGTGGGGGAGCCCCAATAACCCCTTCAGAGACACGGTCCCTCCCAGACCTCTCCCAGGAGAGCCTCAGCACCCTACAGATGGGAGGGGCCACTGCCTGGGGGCAGGGGCACACTGTGAGGTGCAAGGGAAGAGGATTTTCAGATTGCACAAGACCTGCTATGGGATGTTCAGGGGATGAGCCCAAGATGGGGAAAAAGGAAGGATAAAGGTGGAGAGGAGCACGCATGGAAAAGCAGAGGCATAAGGGGATAAAAGGGGACAGTCACAATGTAAACAGGGGTGGTCAGTGCGCTTCCCTGTCCGTGCCCTGTGCCTGCTGAGCATCGTCTGTCCTATCTTCTCTTAAACTCCATTTCTACCTTTTTTTTTTTTTGGGGGGGGGGAGGAGGAGTGAGTGGTGCTCTGTTCTGCGTGCATGCGTGACTATGGGAGTTCTGCTTCTAACCTCTTTGCTGCGTCACGTCACGTGGGAGGGGCAAATCCTCTGCCGTCTTACCAACGGAAGGCATTTCTTTACATCTTCAAAACGTAAGCCCTCGAAAATAGTTTTGAAAGAATTTAAAAATTCTTTTAAAATGCAACAAGAAAATGCATACTGAAGGGGTAAACTGTGAAAGGAAATGGCGTGGGTAGTTCGGCTGTATGTCGTGCTCTCTGTGGTGAGAAAGAGATTGGCTTGATAGTAATGATCATGAAAGAGATGGCTTTAAACGGAAAATGCACACAAATAGGGCCTGATCATTTTCATGCTCTTTTGCTCCAAGAAAAAACAAAGGT
>NW_009258388.1:1522784-1525784 GCF_000687185.1 Egretta garzetta
GGCATCTCTAAATTTGAGCTATTAGTCAACATTGCTAGAGATTGCGCTCAAATGCCCAGTTGAGAAAAAGACGAGAAGCCCTAATTTGCTGTTTGGTGATTTCTAGGAGGCAAGAAGGACTCTATCAATAGCTGCAGTTTTCCTCATGGACTGACGAATTTGCCTTGCAATTGATGAGAAATGCTGTCTCATGTTTAATTAGATAGTGCTTTATCGTTCTGTGATTAAACTCTTTATACTAGGTGCTTTCCAGTCCTTTCCATATGTAGCTTTAGTCTGTGACAGTTGTCCTGTGTCTGTCCACATATCTGTAAAAAGGTGAATTTGCCATTTTAAACTCAATCAGAACATGGAGCCAAAAAAAGTTCCATGTGATGGTGATATATAAAAAATGTCAAGTCTCACCATGGCTTTACCCTCTCTTACCAGATTTCCGAAGTTAAACAGGAAAAACATCTCTCCCCAGTCAAGGAGGCAATGTAAAAGAGGAGAGGCAATTTTAACCTCTGTTTCCTCAGAAGACTCATACTCTGCTCTGTCAGCTGGGACATCTGGCCATCTACATGCCCTTGAAACTCCTCTTTGTGAAGAAGGAGGGCCATCATAGCCATCATGGCCCTGATGATGGCCTGGCTGAGCTGCAGACAGGGAAGGGAGAAGTTTGCTCCAGCTGAACACAGCATCCCCCAGACACAAGCTCCCTCTTCCCTAAAAGGAGTATTTCCCTTATTCCTGTGGAGGAAAAGGGCTTGTTCAAGAGGATGGGGAGTATTTCCCTTCTTTTGTACCTACAACCCTTCTGACTGAAAGGCCACTGGTATTCAGCTGGTTCTCAGCAGGGATTCTCCAGGCCCAGCTCCTGGGAGAGGTGGGAAGGTGGAAACCACACACGCAGCATTTCCATGCTCTCTAGCAGCACCTTCCAGCTCCAGACATTTTCATAGACAAGCTGCTTCCTCCCAAAGCACTTCTGACATGCCGTCGTTACACAGAAAGGCCGGTGAACTCCAGCATGGCAGCTTCTCCTGAAGGGCCAACAGGAGCAGCAACTCTCACCACTTCTTCACAGTCCAGCCAGTTTCTGACCACATTTCTGGCCACACAGGAGAACAAAATTCATCTTCACCCATTTGAGGAAAAGAACATTTTTCCCAGTCTTGGAAGTCAAGATTTACAACTTTGATCACCTTTCCAGAACTGCATCCAAAGAAGAGGGGGAAAAGGTCCCTAGGTAAAGGACATACCAGTGAGAGTATCTTGCATTATCACCCAGGTCTGTCTCAAATGGCAGTCCTATGCTCATCAGTGCTCAATTCTGAACAAGATTTGGATTCAGGGGCACGTGTGCAATGTTTTAAAATTCCTTCCTTGGAATGTTATTTCTCTCCTCCATCTTCTCTTCCTAGTTCCCTTCAGGTAACTCCTTTATACATACATATTTCTATATATGTTTGTTATATATATGCATGTATCAAATATATTGGTTCCTGATGACTATTAAAAGGCAAATGTCACATCCATTTTCAAGGGCAAGAAGAAGGATCCAGGGAACTGCAGAGCAGTCAGCCTAGTGCAGGAAGATTATGGAGCAGATCTTCCCAGCACCCATGTTCAAGTTTATTAACAGAGGGACAATTCTTTGAGAATGAGCTGAGAGCGCTGCCTGATCCTGGCAACACTGTTAACCTGCAAAACAGGGACTCAAACTTACTAAAATATTTTCTCTTTCTAGATGTGAGACAAGACTTTCTAAAAGATGTAGGTGTTGTCTGCTCATGCAAATAGAAAAAGGCAAAGGTTGCCCACAGTCTCGTTTAAGCAATGTTACTTTTTGACATAGTGGGATTTAAATATGTCCAAGTTAAAGATCTTGTGCTACAAAGTACGAAGGTCAAGGTTGTGTTTGTCTTTGCCAGCTGACTTAAGACACTGTTCTTTTTTTCCTGCCTTCTGTTCAATGCCTGGCTTATGCGTCAGCTGGCTACTGTGTCCTAATAGCATCATTCAATCCATAATATAGGAGAAGGAAATTAAAAGGCACTAGTTTTTATGATTTGGGGGTTTTTTTTTGTTTGTTTCTTTTTTTGTTTTCTTGTCTGAGCAGTTATGTGGGGCCACTGAATGAAAACAAGCAGCATCTTCCTACTGTCTTCAATATAGAGGCATTGCAAATTATGATCTCTGCCTACAGGACTATATATTTTACCCTTGCTTTAATGAATATGCCTTAATAAGAGACACTTCTGTACTATGTCCAACAGGACTTCTCATAGGATAACATAAGTTCCCACAGGACTGACGAAAAACTCTGAACAAAGTAGGTGAATGTGAATTTTGCCCAAGAATGAGGACAAAGGCTTTTATTACAGTGGTTCATAATTTATTTCTGGGGCAGACTATGGCTCCCAAGAGTTAACGTGGCTCAGGCACTAATGTCCTATGAAGGAGGACAACATACAGAGCCCATCCAAAACCAATGGAGGTCTGCTGGCCAGCACGAGAGAAGCAGAAGTAGTTCAGGGTCAGCCTCCAGCTCTCCTTTCCATCTTCTATGCCCTGTCCGTACGGGTGGGGCACGGCTTTTTGCACAACACTGGCGTATGGGGCAGAGGGGGTTACAGGCAGTAGTGTATGGCTGCCTGTTGCTGGGGCGGAGGAGCTTGCTCGGTGGCAGTGCCTTAGGTGGCTTAGGGCGCTTGTTCCTGGGAAAGCAGCTCGGCAGTCGCGGTTGACCCAGCTGACATTTCCGTGTGGAACTGCAGCTACCAGTGGGGCTTGGAAACGCTCTTTTTCTTGAAGATAGCTGCAGTTTTACTTCATGATTTTAAGCTTGCCATCATAGGTATCCGACTGGGTGAAACTCGGGCCATCCTATGACGGAAATCCCTCTCGGGACTTAAATGTGACTCTGTGATGTGGTTAACGTTTGCTTTTCTCGTTTCCTAAGGTGGGGTGCGGGTACAGGAATCACAAATCACAGGCACCGCGGCTGCACCGAAC